>NC_023749.2:41056565-41201123 GCF_000499845.2 Phaseolus vulgaris
AGTACGAGCCTATAGGATCCATCAAAGGGCAGGTGTACGCAGATTTTGTAGCAGAACTTTCGCCCGGAGGTGAGCAAGAGGTGGAAGCGAGTTCGCAGTGGCTGCTCTCAGTTGATGGCTCTTCAAACCAACAAGGGAGCGGTGCGGGAATAGTCTTGGAGGGACCCGACGGCATACTGATCAGTAGGCCTTGCGTTTCGCCTTCAAGGCAAGTAACAATCAGGTAGAATATGAAGCCCTGATAGCAGAAATGCTCTTGGCCAAGGAGATGGGCGCACAGAACCTCCTGGTGAAGAGCGACTCAGTTGATTACGGGGCAGGTGTCGGGTGAGTTCCAGGCGAAGGACCCACAGATGGCGGCGTATCTGAAATACGTCCAGTTGTTGAAGGGGGCGTTCAACGCTCTTGAGCTGATACATGTCCCGAGGGAGCAGAATGCCAGAGCTGACCTCCTCGGAAAGCTGGCCAGCTCAGGCAAGGGGGGTAGACAGAGGATAGTGATCCAGGAGACTCTCAAAGCTCCGCGTCGATTCGTGGAAGACAACAGGGTGGATGTCCTCCAGATTTACACATCAAGGGGAAGGCCGAGGAGTCATTCCTCTTTGACCCAAGATACGCAGAGGGCGCCCCGCATCAGCATGTACGTGGGTGTGCCTGAGGAAGAGTAGATGCAGGTATGTGTTTTGTCCAAAGGAGACACCTGGATGACACCCTATAAGCGATACCTGGCAGATGGGGCTCTTCCAGTGGACCCTGAAGAGGGTAAAAAGTCAAAAGAAATGCCGCAAGATATACTTTGGTGGATGGGGTGCTGTTCAGGCACGGTTTCACTCACCCTATCCTAACATGTGTCAGTGGCGATGAGTGCACCAGGATAATGGCGGAGCTACACGAAGGCATCTGCGGAAGTCACGTAGGGGGAGATCCTTAGCCTCCAAGGTACTACGCGCAGGCTTTTCTGGCCAACAGTGAAAGAGGACTACGCCCGGCACGCCCAGCGGTGTAGGCAATGCCAAAAGCACGCCGACTGGCACAAGGCCGCCGCCAGAAGAGTTGCGGTCCATATACAGCCCATGGCCTTTCCATACATGGGGATTGACATCCTGGGCCCTTTCCCACTAGCAATCAGGCAGATGAAGTATCTGATCGTCGCCATCGAATACTTCACTAAGTGGATAGAGGCGGAACCCGTGGCACAGATCATTACGCATAAGGTACAACATTTCGTGTGGAGAAACATTGTGTGTCGCTTTGGCGTACCTAGGCGCCTGATATCTGACAACGGGACCCAGTTTGCCAGTCAGCAGTTGAGAAATCTGTGTGCTGAAGTAGGAATCAAACAAGTGTTCGCATCGGTTGAACACCCCCAGACCAATGGAATGTTAGAGTCGGCAAACAGAGTTCTGCTGAGGGGGTTAAAAAGAAGGTTAGAGAAAGCCAAAGGGCGTGGGCGGAAGAGGTGCCAAGGATTGTATGGGCATATCACACCACGCCCCATCCTCTACTATGGAGACGCCCTTCAGTTTGGTGTACGGGTCGAACGCGATGATTCCAGTAGAAATACATGAAAGCTCACCACGTTTTCAAAACTTTGTGGTGGAGGAGTCCAATGAAGAGAGGTGGGTAAACCTGGATCTGCTAGACGAGGCCAGGGAAGAAGCTAGAATAAAAGCTGAAGCGATGAAGAGAAGAGTAGAGCGGCAATATAGCTCTAAGGTAAAGCCGCGACAGTTTCAGGTTGGCGACCTAGTGATGAGGAAAGCTCACCCATACGAGTTGGAAAACAAGCTGTCTCCCAAATGGACTGGACCCTTCAGAGTTACTGAGGCTAAGGGCAACGGTTCGTACAATCTGGAGACTTTAGATGGAGGTCCTATCCCGCGCAGTTGGAATGCAGTCAACTTAAAATTTTATTTCAGTTGACATATGTAAGCAGTGTGTAACAATTTAGTTGAAGGGGACGCTCTTTTTCCCTCTCGGGGGTTTTTTAATGAGGTCACCCTAATAAAAGGAAAAACCAGTTTGAGAAAAAGAAGTGCCTTGGTTTTCAGTCTTTATCTTTCTCTGTTTGAAGTAATGTGATGCGCCACCTAGGCCCTGGCGTCGCCAAGAAAGAAGGCGTCGCCTAGGTCATGGCGTCGCCCAGAAAGAAGGCGTCACCTAGATAGGGGCGTCGCCCCTGAGCAGGCGTCGCCCAAGTGAAGGCATGCACCGTTGGAAGAACAGGACGAAAGGAAAGCGCGCGGTACATGAAGCATATGCAAAGTAAAGTGGCGTTGCAAAAAATCAAGTATGATATTGAAAGTTGTTGTTACAAGCAATGTTCAATACAATGGGAGTAGTACAAACGGAGCAAATGCTACAAATCATGCGAAAACACGAACAAGCCATTTCTCAGCGCTCATCAGAGTCATCACTGGAGGAAGGCGAAGCCCCTTTTCCAGCCCGCAGAGCTCGAGTAAGTCGTGTCCTCTTTTCTTGGTTTATTTTCGAACCTGCACCAGGGGAAAGACGTGTTAGAGACACCAGGAAGAAAAACAGGCACAGTTAGAAAGTAACGAAGGCCGAGTTTTCTAAGGCAGTGGTTCTTACATATGTACTTCTCAGAGTCCCAGCGTAGAACTCCAGGCTGATCACCGTGGCAGAGTCAAAACCTCCCGCCTCAGCAAGAATCCGGCAAGCTATTTGATCACTTGGAGCCAGATTCTTGAGGGGTCTAGCTTTGAGGACCTTCTCCTCCCTCACCCAGTACAACGGAAACCCATCCAGAGCGTCGGGAACAAGATCAGTACGGCAGATCTTGAAGAACCGGCCTTTCCACCCGGTGAACGAGCTTTGGAAGGGTGTGAAGAGAACTCTCCCGGGTACATTGCTGAGAGTTACCCAGAGGTTGTGTCTCTGCCTCTTCACCTCAAAGAAGTGAAGAAAGAGGTCAACCGAGGGTGCACAACCAGAAACCCGAAGAGAATGTCGAAGGCTTTGACAAAGGCCCAGCTGTTGGGGTATAACTGGGCCGGAGCAACGTTGATCTCCGTCAGCAGTTCCTTCTCGAACTAGGAGAAGGGTAAGCGCACTCCGATGGTCTTGAACACCACCTGGTAAAGTAAAAGAAAGGGACCCCTTCGTTGGCCCGTTCGTCTCACATACTGGCTCCCCTAGAGTGCAAGGGAGCACAGCGATGTCGTCGTCATGCCTCCTCGCGAAGGCCCGGTGGTCATAGGAACACGAATCCCCTTTGTGTTCCCGTATGGCCCTGGTAGAGAGTAAGCATGAATACTCGTCAAGAAGTTCACTCGAAGCCCAAGGGTACAAGTCTTTGGGACGAACTCTGGAGGAAGCAGCGTGGGAAGACATTCTTTAATAAGATCAGGGATTGTCAAGAGTGTAGAGACCGCAAGAAATGCAAGAGTTGGGCGAGGGAAGCGAATGCTGGAACAACCCTTTGTGAAAATGAAAGGGTGCAGGAAAGAAGAGTGCAAGAAGAAAGAACTTAAGTAGATTATGAAGAGTGGGAAAATGATGAGGATAGTTTCAGAGTTTGAAGAGTTAAATAAAGCGGTTAGAGCGCCAAACGACGCGAACGGATGCACCGCACGATCGACCCACGTGGCAGTAGATGGAAGGGTTGCCCTGGCACCCCTGGTTAAGCTCAAAACACGTCGTATCAATAGAACACCTGATGGTACGATGCGCCGTCGAAAGGGATCAGGGGCACAGTAGGATTCAGGATCAGATCGAACGAGTCCCATCAGCCATACAGAAAGCGCCACGTGGATCAAATCGAATGACTGGATGTCCCATCAGCCATACAGAAAGCGCCACGTAAAGCAGGTCGAATGACTGGTTGTCCCATCAGCTATACAGGGAGCACCTCGTGGAAGATACGGGAAGGACCTTGAGCCCATCGCCGCCCCCAGGCATCGACCAAGCCCAAGGTCAAAGTCAATGTCAAGTTAGGGACGACGCCCGAGGCGACACTAGAATGAGACGCCCGAGGCGACACTAGAATGAGACGCCCGAGGCGTCGCCTGGAATGACATAAAGGACGACGCCGGCATGAGACGTCGCGGGCGTCGCCAACCCAAATATCAGCAGGGTTGCCTCCCCGATACCCACAGGTAGGAAAGACTGTGGAGGGAGATGAAGGTGAAGGAAGCAGAGTTAGTTGCTGGCGTTATCTTCCCGATACCCACGGGTAGGAAAGACTGTGGAGGGAGATAAGATCGCCAAACGCCAACGAATTGCTGACAGGGTGTTCCCCGATACCTATGGGAAGGAAAGACCATAGAGGGAACGGCCTCCCCAAAGCACTCGACATTTTAGAAACTCGGGGACGATACGGCACTGCTGTAGCAGGCCTCTCCTTAGGCGTGGGCGCCGGGGGCTAAGAATCAGGGAGAGAACCGTTTCGGTGTTAGAGACACCCCGTGGACGATACGGCGTCGCTAGGTGAGCCTCTCCACGGGCGTGAGGGTTGGCACGCGACCTTTCCCGGTCATACAAGGCCGCCCAACAAGCAAAGAAGCGAATATGATACAAACAGAACAAACGAAGCATAAGAAGGCAAAAGATGAGAATAAGATCGCACAAGCAGAATAAAAACACAAAGGCAATCATACGAGCACCCAAATTTGTAGCAAGAGTACGGATAGTTCAAAGAATTACAAGTTTGAACAGAGAAAGTCAAAAGCAAGCGTAAAGAATAAAGGAATTAAGCTTGAAGGTGAAGGTGGCGGTTGAGAGACAGCGGTTCAGTCATCCACATCTATGGGCATGACCTTCCCGTCGACGACATGGTGCATGGGGTCGCAGTTCGAAATATTGATGCCAGGGTTCTCACAGGACGCCTGGGACAGAGCCTCCTGGAACCCCTCCTCGAAAGTACCCGCCATCTCCTGGATAAGGGACCTTTTCTCCTTCTCCAGCTCCTCAACGGCGGCATCCCCAGAGGTCACCTGCTTCTCCAGAGCCTCCTTCTCAACGCGGAGTCGACTGACCTCGACCTGTAGCTTGTCGTAGTTAGCCCGGAGAAGGTCCATAGCTTTGGTCTGAGTGGCCATTTCCCCCTCCATCCGCTCCGCCTTGTCAGCCTGCTCACGGCAACGGTCCTTTTGAATATCTGCATCAGCTTTGAGCAATTCCTGAAGGCCCGTTACCTGGATTTGGAGGGCGACTTCGCGAGTAAAAAAGCCAGCCTGGAGCTCCAATGCCTCTGCCAGTTGCCTTTCAATTTCTGCTTTTGACTCTTGCGCTTGCTTCAGAGAGGTTTGGTAGGTTTTGTTCTGGCGCCCCAGGGTCCTCATTTCCTCCTCCAGAGTAGTCGCCTTTGTTTCCAAGGCTTGGAGAGTTTGAGCTTGCATGACCGCGTTTCTGGCCTGGGCGCACCATTTAAGGGCCACCGCCAAGAAGGCCCCCAAGTAGAAGGGCATGCCTTCCTTCCTGTCGGTGCCCTCTGGCAGAGTCCCGCCACTGAAGCCCCTCATTAGATGCATGATCGGAGGAGGGATGGCGATGAAGTCAGGGGCGGCAGCGACGGAAGCAAGGGAAGCAATGGTTTTCTGCTGGCGGCGGAGGCGGGGCAGATTCGGCGCCTTCGCCCCTTTCTTCTTGGAGTGTCATGGGAGGGAGTGAGGTCGCACTCGGGGGGTTATCCATGAAGGGGTTCCCTCCCTGGGGCGGCGCCTCTACCGAAAGAGGAACCCGCGCAGATTTTCTTCTTCTGAAGGGAGCCACGCCTTCTGAGTCCTCATCATCTGATAGAATCTCCAAAACCCGTTTCCCTTTGTCAAGGGGGGTTGGAGCCGGTAACGAGACCGCGGCTAGGGGAACAACGGCGATGGGTAGAGGAGAGCCAGGAGTCTGAGGTGCTGCGAAGCTGTGGGGAGACGACGGAGGGGAACTCAAGGTAGCCTCGGCGGTGATCGGGGGAGGCGGCGACAGAGTCGGTGGGGGAACCGGATCAGCAGCAGGGGTGGAGGAGGCGCCCGCCTTGGCGGCACGTGCCTCCTTCATTGCCTTCGCCAGCATCATTCTCTTGGAAGCGCCCATCACCGATCCTACATCAAGACAGACCAAACAGCAAGAATTAGGACCAAAGCAGCTATGCAAAATTACAACACACATGGAGGTGTGAAATGCAAGTAACATGGCACAATATAAATGAGTATAAGAGTCTGGGGAAACAAACGTTCGATAGCAGGCTGTTCACAACAAAAAAGATGAGGGGAGAGCCCCTTACCAAAGTAGGTGGTCAGGGCGTGAGCATTGTACTCGCTAGCGACCAGCTTCAAGGTATCAAAAACGATCCCCAACCCGGCCAAGGCTTTTGGCCCTGAGCAATTTAGGGCGCTCCGTCCAGTAAAGGGGGAAGCCATCCAAAGCTGTGGGATCGTGCTTGGCGCTGCACACCCTGAAGAACTTCCCTTTCCAGTTCTTGTAAGAATTCTGGAAGAGGGAGAGGAGGATCCTGCCTGCGATCCCAGAAAAGCTTACCCAAAAGCTCTTCCTCTGCTTCTTCACCTCAAAGAAATGCAGGAAGACATCTACAGAAGGGGGGATGCCCAGGTGTCCACAAAGAATTTGAAAGCCCCTCACGAATGCCCAGCTGTTGGGATGAAGCTGGGCGGGGGCAGTGTTGATTTCAGTAAGAAGTTCCCGTTCGAAGGGAGTGAACGGGAGACGCACTCCTACGCGCTTGAACACGGTCTGGTACATGAAGAAGAAGGGTCTCCCCTTTCTAGGTCTGTCGTCCAAGCAAACCGGTTCCCCAGGCCTGCCGGGACGGACGGATATGTGGGCGTCGTGTGTGCGGCAAAAGGCGTTAAAGTTGTACAAATGGGGATCCCCCCGGTGAGCTTCCAGGTCCTGGAAGGAAGTCAGGCTGGTGCATTCACTCAGGAGCTCGTCGGGGCCCAGGGGTAGAAGGCTTTGTAGTTGGACTTGGGGGTCGTGGGGGAAGAATCGGGCTCCGCGTTCGCGCGCGTCATGGTGAAAATAGATAGCTGGAGAAAGAAGAGAGGAAAAAGGGTTTAGCAAGTGTAGCCATGGCAAGAGGGGGAAAGAGCCCCAGGAAGCGTCACCCACGCGAGAAAAATCAGAGGAGGAAGAAGAAGTGGAGAGATGCAGTAATACGTGAATAACAACAGTCCCAGGCAGTTCAATAAATCCTATAATGCGACGAAAGGGAAGAGTCGTGAGTGCTCGAAATCGTACCATTGCTATTGGAATGGAGGCAGTAGAAGAGCGCAGGAAGGAGAGAATCGCAATTGCAGAGAAAAAGGGTTTTGAAGGCGATGAACAGTACGGAGTCGCAGAGCGAATGAATGTAACAGTAGGGTGAGCGTGGGGTTTGGAGTAACTTAAACGTTACATTTCGCAACTCAAGAGGCGCTAACTGAGGGCCGTAGGATCGTGCCACGCGTCAGAGGGTCAATTGCCTAGGGGAAACGCAAAGGTCTCTGGAGGATGGCCGCGCGATGGGCCACGTGGCGCGCGATCAAGGTTAGCCCAAAAGGTGTTATCATCATCGTTTCAGAGGAGATCAAATCAATCAGTAAGAGCGCTCCTAGGGTTCAGAGAGCGTCACGTCAACAATTCGAGAATTGTTGAGTAAGCAGGGAATGACACGTCATCAGGATGACACGTGGACGGCGTGGGCGAGGCTTTAGTCTTTACGCTGAAGACAAGTCTTCAGCGTAAGACTGGGGGGCTTGTGTACCGTCCCGTATCCGGGCGTTGACTAAGTCAAAGTCAAAGTCAACGGCTGGAGAGTCAAAGTCAACGGCTGGAGAGTCAAAGTCAACTCAAGGCGTCGCCTAGGTGGAGAGACGCCAAGAGGAAGCGTCGCCAAGGCATGGCGTCGCCTAGGTAAAGGCGTCCCCCAACCAGGGCGTCGCCAGATCAAACAGTGCTAAAGCAAGGCAATCACGGTGTGGTTCCCCGATACCCATGGGTAGGAAAGACCATGGAGGGAACGACGCCGTGGGAAGACCTCAGGACCCGATAACCCGGGGCAGTGATAAAGAGAAGGAAAAGGTGGCTTCAAGGCCATAGTAATAGTATCAGTGTAGGGCAGCCTGACTCGTGAAGTACTCCTCCCGCCCCAGAGACGCCTGTGGGGCAGATACGACTCAAGAAGAAAGTCACGCCCAGGGCAACTGGGTGCAGAGTACAAAAGGAAGGCAGATACGCTCTCAAAGTATGTGACTAGATACTTGGGGGCATGAGTTGGCACCCAAAAAGTCACCCCTAGCGCAGTAGCACTCCCAAGCAGGAGGATTCACACGTAGAAACGTCCCCAGATGGGCAGAAACGCCCCCAGATGGGGTCACGGCGTCGTGAGGCCCTCCACGTGTACAACAGCCATGTCATAATGGAAACACCCTTTAGTCAGGTGCCAGGTAATTAAATCATTCAATACAGTTCCCCTTTCGAGCATTCAGGTACTATAATGGCTCCCAAGCGTTTCAACGTCTTAAATGCGCTACGTTTTCTAATTAAACGCTTTAATGAGTACGTTACGTTTGTGATTAAAAGCGCTTTAAGGCGCTTTAAATGCTTGGGTCGTTTAAATAGTGCAGAGAATGTTGGAAAGAGGGTTCGAACTTTCTGCAAATTTACCAGAGCTCTCTAGTTGCTTGCTCGTGCTTCGTTAGTTACGAACAAGGGACTGGGAAATATTTTTGCCTGAAAGAGAGAACACAGATACACAGTATACAGTTATTTCTTATCACCTTCAGAGTGCCATACGCGGTGCTCAGAGACGTAGGTGAACAGTTTTGGTGTTTCTTGCTGGCTGACTTGAGCGTCGGAGTGCAAACGGCCGCTAGGGCGCCTCTTTGTCCTCTTTTTTGCAGGAATCCACAGGTAACCAGTGGGAAGGAGTCCCTAGCTGACGGTTGAGGTCGCGCACGAAGACGTCCTGGTCAACCGGACGGAACACTATCTTAATAATTTTATGTGCGAGAAATCAATATGAATGAATTTTATATGGGCATCAATATCAATCAAAGGATAAAATATTATCATGTTTTTCAAAATACAAAAGAGTGAGAAGGATGAACCATAATCCCAATTTTCCAACTCCACTGATGATGGAGTTAAACGTCGCGCCCTGCCAACTCCATCCAAATGCCTGGGCCTTCATCCGGGCGTTTCAAATCCTCTGCAACTATTTCGGGCACAACGCCTCCGTGGACGTGTTCCTCTATTTCTTCGAAGCGAAGAACCCTGGGGACAGGTCGTGGGTCAGCCTGAACGGGGTTGCTGGACGGGTGCTTCTGGGCCTGTACCAGCAATCCTTCAAAGATTGGAAGGGTAGATTCTACATGATATCTGCTACCCCTCAAAGTCCAAGTCTGCTCGAGGGGTACCCCCTCTACTGGGTTCCTGGAGTTGAGTTCAAGAAATCCAGGGACCTCGAAGCTATGGCCCCCTACGAGCACGAGCTATGTGGGCTGTTCCTGGGGGCCAAGTACAACTCTGCACTCCTCATCAAACATGAGTTTGATGTGGTGGCTCTGAAAAAATATATAGGTAGCTCTTCTTCTTTCACCTCTATTAGGATGCCTGCACCTTTTCATGCATGTTTTATGTGTTTTTTTACCTTACTTGCATACCTTGGTCCTCTAACTCTTCCTTTTTTCATCTATGCAGACTCAATGTCGGGGAAGGACAGGAGGCTGGCCCTGCTGGAGCTTGCCAAACGTAGAGGAGCCAAGGGCACTGGTTCCTCCTCTTCTACCACTGAGCCCATTGCGGCCCCTCCACTCTTGGTCGCGCCAGCTGAAGGCCCCGAGCAAGGGAAGAAAAGGAAAAGGCTGGTGAAGGCTTCCGCTTCTTCTGCTGCTGCTGCTGCCGCCTCAACTGAAGAGGAGAGCTCAGGCTTTTCTCTTGTTCACCGCCAAAGGAAGAGAGCAGCGGTTGAGGGGGCCTCATCTCTCCAGCCTGGAGAGATTGAGGTGGTGGAAGTGGAGGAAGGGTCTTCCCCTCCCCCTTGCGCTCAAACTGCCCCAGAGCCCACCAACCTTCCTTCTCCAGGCCAGCAGCCGCCTCCAACTTCCCAACTGCCATCTTCCCCCCCAGCAGGCCAATCACCTGGTCCACCTGCTCATCTTGCTGGGGGTCCACCACCACCACTGCTAATCCCCACCGCCACTGCTGAAGGTGGGGGGTCCAGCTTGCGCCCAAGCACTTCTGGAGCCAACCACGAAAACTTCAGCAGGGTCATCACCCTGGTCCGACAACTCATAAGCAACCGGGAGCTTGTCGAGTGGAGTGGTGATGAGGTGGATATGCACCTGGCCAAGCAGGTAGTGCTCTCTCTGGAGTTTTCCACCCAGCATCGCAAGCAACTAGCCCTGGAGAAGAGGGTGAAGGATCTTGAGCACGACAAGGAGTCACTGCGAAGTGACTTCGAAGCTGCCCAAGGATCTGTGGAGTTGATGCGGGGCATGGTGGAGAAAGCTAGGAGGGAGTACCTAGCGCAGGTCCAAGAGACCATCAAGACAGAGATCTTGATGGGGCAAGCTGTTAGCTCCTTGGACTGCACGGTGGTGGAGCTGCGGGCCGAGACCTCCTCCCTACGCCAACTGAATTCTCAAATAGTGGGGGAGCTCGAGTCCACCAAAGAAGCAGCTGCAGCTGGAGAGAAGAGACTCGAGGAGGTGGTGGGCAAACTGTCCGAAGCTGCCTCCTCCCTTGCTGCCATCACCACTGAGAGGGATGCCGCGGAGGCCTCAAAGCAGAAACTGGAGGCGGAGAATGCTGATTTGATGAATGTGGGTGCTGATGCCCTTACTGATGGATTCGAGCTAGCACTCGAGCAAATCAGATGCGTTCTCCCGGACCTGGACCTCTCGCAGTTCAGCATCTATCATGAAGTGGTAGATGGGAAGCTCATCCCTCCTGCCCCTTAATCTTTTTTCTTCTCCGTAAATTTAACTTCTGCACAATTTTCTTATTACTCTGAAATTTGTATAAGACTTGACCGTGAATACAAACTCTCCATGCTTCTTTTGTTGCATAAATTTCTTCCCTTGTATTTTCTTTGAACTTCACTTATCTTTATGTGCGCGACTAACTGTTAGCTAGCCTAGGTTCAGCGCGATCTTGGGCTTTACCTTTCCTTTCTCACACGACTAAGTGTGAATCAGCTTAGGCTTAGCGCGATCTTGAGCTTCGTCTTTCACTTTGCGCACGACTAAGTGTTTAACCAGCTTAGGCTCAGCGCGATCTGCTTCTCTTATTCTTTCACTTCTATTTGATCACGACTGGCTATTCCCTCAGCTTAGTGTTTAACAGTCCTCGTGCGCTGCTTTGCACCACTAGCCAATTACTGACGACTCATCAGTGATCGTTCTTTAGTCTTTACTTAGCTTCTCTGTCGCTCTAGCGCTAAGTGCATAGAGGACTTCGACATCGATCGCTCAAGGTGATGCCTCGTCTTGGGGAAAGAAAAGTGTTTCTCGCTAACCCCTCTTACTTTCCCCAAGGTCATCACCCTTTGGCGGGTTGAGTCGCTCATTCCCTGCCTCACTCCTGGGGTGAGAAGGGTTTCGGACTAAGAGTCTTACTGGGCCAATATTGGTGTATGCCAAGTGGGTAAGGACGTTTTGTCAAAACCTTTCCTTTCCCTCCCTTGGTCTTACTAGCACCCCTGGCTTTTCAAACCTTTAACTGCTTGCGCTCACACCTGTGGTGAGGAAGACTTAGATCGGTGCCAGTACTTGCGCCTAGGGCAAGTAGGGCCTAACCAATCACCTGCACTTGCACCTGGGGCAAGGAGGATTTTAACTTAAATACTTGAGCACACTTGATATGCTGGAAATTTTTCTTTAATTGGGTGGCCTCGTTAAAAACCCTCCTTAGGGAAAAGAGTGCCCCCTTGTCTGTTCAGCTGTTTCCACCACATACAAACATGTGTCTTTTAGCGCGAGAACGCCTATTACTGTACAACTTTAACTGAAATAAAATTTTAAATGGGTGGCGTTCCATGTTCTGGGGATTGCTCCTCCTTCCAAAGTCTCTAGGCGATAGGCTCCGTTCTCTAATGTCTCCACCACTTTGTACGGGCCTGTCCACTTTGGGGATAACTTGTTCTGCATGTCATTCTGATGCGCCTTTCTCATCACCAGATCACCTTCCTGGAAATGCCTGGGCCTCACTTTAGAGTTGTGCCTCCGCTCTACTCTTCTCTTCACAGCTTCAGCACTGACTCTGGCCTCTTCCCGCACTTCGTCTAGCAGATCCAGATTCACCTTACGCTCTTCATTGGACTCTTCAGCAACGAAGTTCAAGAATCTGGGGGAGCTCTCCTGTATTTCCACAGGAATCATGGCGTCTGTCCCATAGACAAGGCTGAAGGGTGTCTCATGGGTGCTGGACTGTGGGGTGGTGTGATAAGACCATACAATTCTGGGGACCTCCTCTGCCCAGCCTCCTTTGGCCTTGTCTAGTCTTCGCTTCAGCCCCCTGAGCAGTACTCGGTTTGCTGACTCTACCTGCCCATTGGTTTGTGGGTGCTCCACTGATGCGAAGACCTGTTGTATCTTTAACTCTTCACACATCTTCCTCAGCTGATGACTTGTGAACTGGGTGCCATTGTCGGAAACCAGCCTCTTGGGTATTCCGAAGCGGCAGACAATGTTCCTCCAGACGAAGTGCTCGACTTTCTGTGCGGTGATGTGTGCGACTGGCTCTGCCTCCACCCACTTGGTGAAATACTCGATGGCCACGATGAGGAACTTCATCTACCTTGTTGCCAGGGGAAAGGGTCCTAGGATGTCAATCCCCCATGTATGGAATGGCCACGGGCTATGGATGGACCTCAACTCCTCAGGGGGTGCCTTGTGCCAGTCTGCATGCAGTTGACACTGTTTGCATCGCTGAGCAAACCTTATGCAATCTTCCTTCAGCTTTGGCCAGTAATACCCCGCGCGGAGTACTCTACTTGCCAAGGCGCGACCACCCTACGTGGCTTCCGCACACCCCCTCATGCAGCTCAGACATGAGTCTGGTGCATTGCTTGCCGTGCACACAGATCTGCACAGGGTGAGAAAATCCAAATCTAAAGAGGTTTCCATCTATAAGAGTGAACTTACTTGAACTCCTCTTTATCCTTTTGGCCTCTGCCGCATCGAGCGGGAGTACACCATCTTCTAAGTATAGCTGGTATGGCGTCATCCAGGTGTGGGGTTCCTTCTCCGCATGGACCTCCATCGACTCATCGGTCTTTGAGGGTCGCGATCTCACCCTCGGTGCTCTTAGCGTCTCTTGAGTCAACGACCGATGACCGATCGTTAGACGCTCCATTGACTTGTATACATGAAGCACCTGGTTGTCTGATACAAACGCGCGCGGCACCTTCAGGGTCTCCTGAATGACAGTCCTCTGCTTCCCCCCCTTGCCTGAGCTGGCCAGCTTGGCAAGCAGGTCTGCTCGGGCATTTTGCTCTCTTGGCACGTGCACTAACTCAAACTCGGTGAAGGACGTCTTCAAGAGCTGCACATACTCCAGGTAGGCTGCCATCTGGGGATCCTTTGCTTGGAACTCCCCCGTAACCTGCCCAGTGACCAGTAACGAATCGCTCTTGGCCAGCAGATTTCTTGCTCCCATTTCTCTTGCTAACAACATTCCTGCGATCAGGGCCTCATACTCCGCCTGATTGTTGCTAGCTTTGAAGGCAAAGCGGAGGGACTGCTCGATCAGTACCCCATTTGGTCCTTCCAGGATGACTCCCGCGCCGCTTCCCTGCTGATTAGAGGAGCCATCCACCGATAACACCCATCAGAAATTTACCCCTTCTGTAGGTGTCGCGATTGTTGATAGCTCGACTACGAAGTCCGCGAACACCTGCCCCTTGATCGGTCCTCGGGGCTCGTACTGAATATCAAATTCTGACAATTCTACTGCCCATTTGACCATCCTGCCTGCTACATCAGGTTTCTTCAATACGTTCTGGATAGGCAGATCAGTCATCACGACCACTGTGAAGCTGTGGAAGTAATGCCTGAGTCTTCTGGCTGAAAACACCACCGCCAGAGCAGCCTTCTCGAGGGCCTGGTACCTTGTTTCAGGGCCTTGCAGCACCTTACTCACGAAGTAAACAGGCCTCTGGGCCTGGTCCTGCTCTTGCACCAGGACTGAACTGACTGCCCTCTCCATAACAGCAGAGTATAGACGAAGAGGGATGCCTACCTGGGGCTTTCGCAAGACTGGTGGGCTCGCCAGGTACCCCTTTAACTTGATGAAAGCCTCCTCGCACTCCTGTGTCCAGAGAAATCTGCTGTTGCGTTTGAGACACTGGAAGTATGGGTGACCTTTCTCCCCTCTAGCGGACATAAATCGGGACAGAGCTGCCAAGCGACCGGTGAGCTGCTGCACCTCTTTCACCGTCGTTGGGCTCCTCATTGCCACGATCGCCGCACACTTCTCCGGGTTAGCTTCGATTCCCTGCTCTGTCAAGAGGAAACCCAAGAACTTCCCAGCCTCCACACCGAATATGCATTTCTCAGGGTTGAGCTTCAGCCTGTACTTGGCAATGGTGGTGAATAGCTCTTCCAGATCAGCTGCATGATGCTTCTTCTCTTGGGACGTAACCACCATGTCATCTACATAGGCGTGTACGTTCCTTCCCAGCATGGGCGAGAGCACCCTATCCATGAGCCGCTGGTAGGTAGCCCCCGCATTCTTTAACCCAAATGGCATGACCTTGTAGCAATAGCAAGACCGTTCCGTCATAAACGCGGTCTTGCATTCGTCCATTGGGTGCATCCTGATCTGGTTATACCCTGAGAAAGCGTCCAAGAAGCTGAGTAGTTTTCCCCCCGAGGCGCTATCAACTAGAGCATCGATACTGGGTAAGGGGTAAGAATCCTTGGGGCACGCCTTGTTGAGGTCAGTGAAGTCCACGCACATTCTCCACTTGCCGCTTGCCTTCTGCACCAGTACCACATTCGCTAGCCACTCGGGGTACTGGATTTCTCTGATATGCCCTGCGACAAGGAGCTTCTGCGCTTCGTCGTGGATCACCTTCCTCTTCTCCTCGTTGAATTTCCTTCGCCTCTGTCGCACGGGTCGAACCCTGGGGTCCATCGACAGACGATGGCAGAGGAAGTCGGGGTCGATTCCTGGCATGTCGGATGTTGACCATGCGAAGGCATTCATGTGCTTCGCAATCACACCCATGATCAGCCTTCGCTCTTCTTCAACAAGGGATCCCCCTAACTTGAACTTTTTTCCCGCGACGTCCACTTCGACCCAACCTTCAGCTGGGTGGGGCCTTCTCTCACTGGCGATGACCGCCCTCGCGATCCTTGACTCGCGAGGAGTGATCGCGCCTTCCTCTTCTTCTTCAACTTGGGCTACCTGGGAGCCCCCCACCGCAGCGTCTTCCATCCTCTGAGCGCCTTGTGTCTCCCTGACCGCCAATCGCTCTTCGCGCATGCCTGGTGGTGGTTTTGTGGTGACGTGGCACACACTTCTCTTTTGCTTCAAGCTGTTCTCATAACAGCGTCTTGCCTCAGCCTGATCCGACTTGATGGTTATCACGGTCCCCTCCATCGACGGCAGCTTCAACTTCATATGCCTCGTCGATGGTATTGCGCCCAGTCTATTGAGTGTGGGCCTACCCAACAAAACGTTGTACACAAAAGGGGCATTCACCACTAGGTACTTTATCTTTTCAGTGCGGGCTGTTGTTCTGTCAGTGAACGTGGTCCTCAGCTCGATGTACCCCCACACCTCTACCTGATCCCCTGCAAAACCGTAGAGACAACCAGTATACGGTCTTAACTGATCAGGGGACAACTGTAGCTTGTTGAATGTTGGCCAGAACATGACGTCCGCCGAGCTTCCTTGATCTACGAGTACTCTATGCACCCGTCTTCCTGCTGTGATGAGAGAAATGACCACAGGGTCGTTGTCGTGCGGGACAACGTCCCGTAGGTCAGCTTTCCTGAATATAATGTCCACCTCAGGGTAATGACTCTCATTCATTGCATCTACCGCCATCACCGATCGAGTGTATCTCCTTCTTTGTGAAGCTGTGCATCCCCTACCAGAGAAGCCTCCAGCGATCGTCTGCACTTCCCCATGCACAGGGACTTCATGCTGTTGCTCTCCAGTTTGGGATCCTGACGCGCGATCACCCTGCGGCTCACGCAGGTAATCTGCTAGAAAACCAGACTTCACCAACTCTGCCAGTTGGTGTCCCAGCGCCAAACAGGAATGAAGTGTATGGTCAAAGGCCTGATGAAACTCACACCATTCATTCTTCTTCCTTCCAAGTACCTTATCTGTCTTCTCTGGTACTCGTAGTCTTGCTGCTACGGCAGGAAGGGCGATGAGATCCGCCAATCCCACCATGAAGTTGTATCTCGGGGGTGCGTTGTTCTCCCTTGCCCGCCCCCTGCTCTGGTCTTTGCCTGGTGCATAAGGACGAGGTTTTTCTCGCACCTTTTTCCCCTCCTTGGCCTCATGCACCCTTGCTTGCTGTGGCTTTCCTTGCCCTCCACGCGGTCTGGGTGGTGCAGCACTTCCCCTCTTCTCAAAAACCTCTGTTTCTGCCACTATGTGCGCCACCGCACATCGTCGAATCTCTGCAAAAGTGCTGGGATGGCTCCTGATGAGAGACTCGCTGAAAGGGCCAGGCAGCACTCCCTTCTTAAACGCGTGCACAAGCATATCTTCATCTTTGCTGGGCAGTCTAACCACTTGTGCCCCAAAGCGGTTGAGGTAGTCCTTCAGCGACTCCCCCTGGTATTGGCGCACGTCGAACAGATCGTAGGACACCACTGCAGGTGCCTTGTTGACGATGTATTGTTCAGTGAAGAGCTTCGAGAACTGAGAGAAAGACGTGATATGCCCTTCTGGTAAACTCACGAACCACTCCATGGCGATTCCGCTCAATGTGCTCATGAACATCTTGCAGTACACAGCGTCTGAGCCCCCAGACAACATCATCTGGGTGTGGAATGCCGTCAGATGCGCCTCCGGGTCTTCTACCCCCTTGAACGACGCTTTTACCCCCACCAGGTTCGGAGGCACCATGGTTCCCATGATCTCAGGGGAGAATGGCATGGGAAATGCCCTTGGAGGTGAGGGCTGCCTAGACACCCTTTCGTCAACAACGTGCTCCCTCTGCGCCTGCAGCGTCCTTCTCAACTCTTCCTTGACACGATTCAGCTTGTCGTTCCTGCTTTGCGACGCAGCCAACTCCGTCTGCATCCTTTCTTGTTCAACTTTCGACGCTGCAGCGTTATCCTGCAGCGTGCGCACCATTTCCAGGACCTGCGCCATTGTCACAGCTCCTTCGTCAGCGGATGGCGCAGGTGATGGTTGTCTGTTTCTAGGCATCTTTCTCTATCAAAGAAACTGATAAAACTCTGGTAAGCTTTAAAACTGTGGTATATATGGGACAACGATTCACTCGAGCCCCACGGTGGGCGCCAAATGATCCTGCCGGCAACTCGAACGTGGAGGAATCGCTCCGTAGCACTCTCTGCCCTGTCTACGCGACTGCGTCTTCTGCAGAATCACCCTCGGAGCCTTCTCTTGCTGTTCCAAACGTGACCTGCAAAACACACAGACGGCGCCTCTAGCGGCCGTTTGCACTCCGATGATCAAGTTAGTCCAACAGAACCACCAGAAACTGGAAACTAGTAATGTGTGTGTAAAACTCTTGCTCTCTGTTTTTCGTCTCCCCTCACTCTCCCCTGATTCTTTCTTTTATCTCTCTTTTTCTGCTTCTGGGCATAACAGAATTCTGTTATGCTTTTCTGGCATGTGTCAGAACCCTGTTATGCTTTTCAGAGAAAGCGTACCTTCAGAATCAGCAATGGGGAGCGTGAGAGTCTGTGCATGTCTGCGCGTCTCTGCGCTTGGCTGCGCCTGTCTGTACCTTTAGTGGTACGGAGTGCTCTTTTGTCTGGACCGCACCCCTCTCAGATGATGACACGTGGAGGCCTGCAACTCACATCTAACCACACACGTGTCACTTACTGGAAGGGCTCTAGCGCTTCTCTTTGTGTGCCTAAGTTACGCCCTTGCGGAGTAACATAGGATGTTTCTCTTATCTGGGCAGATCGCATACTCTTGGGAGAACGTCGGGTGTGGCTGGTCTAGGCACACTCACCAAACGTTGCTCTCTGCGTATACAGCTTACCCTTCACGATGCCATGCACGTAATGGGTTGAGGGAATCACCAACCACTGGCTGGTTTACTAGTTCCCTCAGGCCACTCTCGTGCATGATTCCCTGAGGTATGCACATGCGAGATCCATGCATAACGCTCTCGCTGGGAACCTCATTCCCAGTTTAACTGCGTGTAACACGAAACCCCGATGACAATACCCCGATGACTGATCAGTGTTTATTCGCTTATCGCGCTCTGCCTCCAGGCGCGAGTCTGGGAACTGGTCTGCTGGTGGCCACTTGACTACTGACCACCGATCACCATTCTGGTTGATCTGTCCCCCGACCTCTCTGCCGCCTGATCTGTCGGTGGTAACTTGGTTACTGGCCACCGATCACCTCTCTTGGCGATCGTCCCCCCGACCTCTCTGCCACCTGGTCCACGTGTCACCCTTCGAGTGGTCCACGTGGTTCTCTGCTGCTGACGTCATCGACTACCGATGACCGATCGGATCACAAATGAACTAGTTTATGGCTTACCCAAACTCAAATTTGAAAAAGAACATGTGTGTGAAGCATGTCAAAGGGGGAAACAAACTAGAAAATCTTCTCCTTTGAAAAACTGTGTTTCAACTTCAAAACCCATTAAACTTTTGCATATGGATCTTTTCGGTCTTTCTAGGACTATGAATCTTGGAGGAAATCTATACGGTCTCTTTGTTGTAGATGATTATTCCAGGTACACTTGGACACTCTTTCTACATACAAAGAAGGATGCATTTTCAAATTTTAAGAAGCTTGCAAGGAAACTTTAGAATATGTGCTACAACAACATAGGAGCCATAAGAAGTGATCATGGAGGGGAGTTCCCAAACGAGAAGTTCATTAGCTTCTATAGCAAATTGGGGATTTATCATAACTTCTCTGCACCAAGAACACCCCAACATAATGGTGTGGTGGAGAGGAAGAACACGTCTCTAAAGGAGCTTGCAAGGACAATCCTAAATGATTATGGTCTACCAAAATGTTTTTGGGCTGATGTAGTGAGCACTGCATGCTACGTGATGAATAAAGTGTTGATTCGGCCTATATTGAAGAAAACACCTTATGAGTTGCTAAATGGGAGAAAGCCAAATGTGAGCCACCTAAAAGTCTTTGGTTGTAAGTGCTATGTCCTTAACAATGGCAAGGAAAGCTTAGGTCAATTTGATGCTAAGTAGGATAAAGGTATATTTCTGGGTTACTCTCTTAATAGCCATGCTTATAGAATCTTCAATAAAAAGCTTATGACTGTGGAAGAATCCATTCATGTTATTTTTTATGAGACTAATAATTGTGAACAAGCGACAGCTAAGATCAATACAGAGGAGGATGATCAAAACATCTTCTTGAAGAACCTTGACAACAACACAGAAATTCAACCGATTGAATCCTCGACTCAACCGATTGAAACTCTGTAGCAGGAAGATCTGCCAAAAGATTGGAAGGTTCCTAAGGATCTATCCATTGACAACATCATAGGTCAAATCCACAGAGAGGTTTCAACCAAAAGGCATGTAGCAGAGTTCTGCAATCACTCCGCATTTGTTTCAAAGATTGAACCTCAATCAGTGTGTGAAGCTTTGGAGGATGAATTCTGGACAACAGCTATGCAAGAAGAGTTAAATCAATTTTTAAGGAATGAAGTCTGGACTCTTGTTCTGAGAACCAACCAAATGAATGTGATAGGTACCAAGTGGGTTTTCAAAAACAAATCTGATGACTCGGGCATCATTACAAGGAACAAAGCGAGACTAGTTGATGGAGATCAAGCTCAAGAGGACATGGAGGCTAATCAACAAGATCAAGACGAGGTGGAGGCACAAATAGAAGACGCCCATGGAGGTCAAAGTCCACCTCAAAGGATTACAAGAAGCATGTTCAAAGCTTTGGGAGCTAGAGGACATTTATTTTCTCTTTTTGTAATTTCTTTAGTTGAAGGTGCTTAGAGGGAAACATTAGAAACCTCTTTTGTTTTAGCATCTTTTAGGCTTTAGTTAGGAGCTTTAGGGGGGTGTATTAGTAGATAGGTGTAGGAGTAGAATAGGAGGTGCCAAAGTGAAGGAAAGAGTCACACCTTCCTCATGCATGGAATAGGCGCCGGTTCTAGAATGTTTTGGGAGGGAATTTTTGAAATTGTTTAGCTTGCATTTTCAACACCTTAGGCTATAAATAGAGGTGCTCTCTTTGTAAATTTGAGATTGGAATTAATCTAAGAAAACTCTACTCAAATTTTGAGTGAACTTTGGAGAGCTTTTGGAGCCTTCTTCTCTAGTCTTATCTTGATGGATCATTGGAGTCCTCAAGTGGCGGCATCACTCTCATCTAGGAGCATTCCACACTTCTAGTGGCGAGATCATCCAACATTCTTCCATCTTCATGAGCACTCTTTTCTCCTTCCTTTCTTCTCTTTCAATTGTTCATGTTGTCTTGTGTTCTTGAGTTGTTTGGTTCGGTTTTTATGTTTTTCCAGCACCTATATTTTGTTCTTGCCTTTTAATTTCACTTTTGTTCGGTTCAAATGTTTGCTTATTCAATTCTGTTCGGTTCCTTTTAATTTTACCTCTCTTTGTTGATTCAATTTGACAATATGTGGAGCATCCAAATGAGTTTGGGATTTGGTACTAGTTTTTGGTGAGTTCTTGTCTTAGAACAATGATCCAACTCTAAGAAAAGTGCCTCTATAATGTCCAACTCAAGGTGATTCCTAAGAATGTCAAGAATCATTCTCTATATGGCTAGTGGAATCACATCACTAGTGGCCAAAGGGTACAATCAAGCTGAAGGCATCAATTATGATGAAACCTTCACACCTGTTGCAAGGTTGGAAGTGGTAAGGTTGTTATTAGCTTTTGCTTGTATGAGTGGTTTTAAATTGTTTCAGATGGAAGTGAAGAGTGCATTTCTCAATGAGTTCGTGAATGAGGAAATATATGTTGCACAACCACCTGGCTTTGAAGATCACAAACATCTAGAGTGTGTGTACAAGCTCAAGAAGGCATTGTATGGCCTCAAACAAGCTCCACGTCAATGGTATGAGAGGCTAAGTCTTTTTCTTCTATCTCATGAGTATGAAAGAGGTGAAGTAGATAAGACTTTGTTTATTAAGAAGGTTGGAACTGATATTATTTTGGTACAAATATACGTAGATGATATTGTTTTTGGCTCATCTAACGTGAAACTTTGTGAGGACTTTGTCAAAGCTATGTAGGGGGAGTTCAAAATGTGTATGATGGGAGAACTCTTATTCTTTCTCAGCCTACAAGTTAGGCAATCCAAGGAAGGAATCTTCATATGCCAATCAAAGTATTGCAAAGAAATCCTTAAGAAGTTCGAGATGGAAGCTTGCAAAGCAACAACAACTCCAATGTCAACTAACTGCTACTTGGAAGCTGTTGAAGCTGGACCAGAGGTTAATCAAACCATGTACAAAGGTTTAATCGGTTCACTTCTTTATCTAACTGCAAGTAGGCCAGACATCATGTTTGTTGTGTGTCTATGTGCTAGATTTCAGTCTTGCCCCATGGAATCACATCTCAAGGCTGCAAAAAGGATCTTTAAATATCTAAAAGGCACAATCAACATGGGCTTATGGTATCCTTCTCTTTCTCCTATACATTTAGTCGGTTATTCTGATTCAGATTTCGCAGGATGCAAATTAGATAGGAAGAGTACGAGTGGAACATGTCACTTGATTGGTTCAAGCCTCATTTCGTGGCATAGTAAGAAACAAGCGTGTGTAGCCTTATCCACTGCTGAAGCTGAATACATAGCAGCTAGTAGCTATTGTGCACAAATTTTATGGATCAAACAACAACTTGAGGATTTTGGTGTAAAGATGAGTAAAGTTCCTCTTCTATGCGACAATACAAGTGCTATCAACCTGACAAAGAATCATATTCAACACTCGAGGACAAAGCACATTGAAATAAGACACCATTTCATTCATGATCATATAGCCAATGGAGACTGTGAGATCATGATGTGATTCCAATAGCAAAGAAGAGAATGATTCTTGACATTCTTAGGAATCAACTTGAGTTGGACAATAGTTAGGCACTTTCTCTTAGAATTGGATCAATGTTCTAAGTCAAGAACTCACCAAAACTAGCACCAAATCCAAACTCATATGGAAGTTCCAATTATAGTCAAATTGAACGGATTAAAATGAAAGAAGAAGCAAAATGCACCGAATGGAATTAGCTAAAAACTGAAATGAACCGAACATAAAAGCTGGAAATGAATAAGAACAACCAAGAACAGTAAGGAAACAAAGGCACCGAACCAAAACAGCTAAGAATTGAAAACTGCCGAACAGAAATTCAAGAACAACAAGCTAAACATGAACAATTGAAAGAGAAGAAAGGAAGGAGAGGAGAAAGCTCATGAAGATGGATGTATGGTTGGATGATCATGCCACTAGAAGGATGGATGCTCCTAGATGAGTGTGCAAGCCGCCACTTGAGGTAACCATGGAACCATCAAGATAAGACTAGAGAAGAAGGCTCAAAGCTCTCCAATGCTCTCTCAAAATTTGAGTATAGTTTCTCTAATTAAAATTCAAATCTGAAATGTACAAGGAGAGCACCTATATTTATAGCCTAAAGGTGTTGAAAATCAAACTAAGAGAATTCAAAATTCCCTCCTAAAAGAAGCTACAACCGGCGCCTAAACAAGACATGAGGAAGGTGTGATCCCTTCTCTCACTTTGGCACCTCCTTATTTACTTCTACACCTATCTACTAACACACCCCCCTCCTAAAGCTCCTAACTAAAGACTAAAAGATGCTATAACAATAGAGGTTTCTAATGTTTCCCTCTAAGCACCTTCAACCAAAGAAATTACAAAAAGAGAAAATAATTGTCCCCTAGCTCCTAAAGCTTTGAACATGCTTCTTGTAAGCCTTTGAGGTGGGCTTTGACCTCCATGGGCGTCCTCCATTTGCGCCTCTAAATCTTCTTGATCTTGTTGATTGGCCTGCATGTCCACTTGAGCTTGATCTCCATCAAATCAAGTTTGTTTCCACAGAAAGCCAACTGGCTGATATCTTCACCACGCCTTTACCCAAAGATAGGTTTTACTCTTTATGAAATGAATTGGGAATTCTTGATATGCATACTTTATCCTAGTTATATTCTATTATGCTCTGTCTATTTGATGAGACAAATAGGGGGAGAAGAGTTGAGAAGGGCTGCTCGAGCTAGAAGCTGTAATGTTCCTCTACTGTTTTTTTCTGGTTTTTCAATAGGATTTCAACCGGTTATCTCTGTATTATAACCGATTGTTCTTATGTAGTTTTTTTTCTTATTTTGAAATCTGACATATAGGGCATATATGCTTGGACTAGTGTATTCTGTGTGTGTTCAATGTTTGTAGGTTTTAACAGATTCTAAACAAGGAACATTTCTAAAGCATCCCAGGCATTTGTCTCCATCAAATAGGGGGAGATTGTTGAAGATGGGAAGTTTTGATGTGCCAAATCCAAGTGAAGCCCGAAACTGTGTGATGTTTTAGGTTTAGGTGTTGGGTTGGGGTTTAGAATCTTTGTAAGATCAGTTTTGAAACTCAGACAAAGCTCATTTCAATCAGTTTTAAAAGATTAAAGTGCTTTTCCATGCAAAGGGAAAAAGAACCGATTAAAATGTCGAGATAATCGGTTGTTTGTAACTTAGCTGGCAAAGAAGGTTTTAAAACTGTTTTATAACTGACAAGAGCATTCAATCGGTTATTTCGTGGTTTTAACCGATTAAATGTGTTCTTGTAACAACTTTTTGAAAATCTATTTTAACTTATTTGATTGTACAAATTTGCTTTAACGTTAACATTTCAAGGTTTATAAATATGTGTTTAATTCAAACGTTAAAAGATTGATGAAACAGAAACTTTTGATACTCGAAGCTGAGATTGATTTGAGAGATTTCGAAACTATTTGTGAAAAGGTTTCAACCAAGTTTTTCGCAAGATTGCCTTGTGCTTTGCTGTCTTTGAAAGAACTTATCAATAGGGTGCTAGTGCTTTGTGTTTTACCAGGTGTTTTCTAATCCTGTTCAAGTTCTTGTAATTGTTCATATACATTTCTGTATAATTGTGTAAAATCCTTTAAAGTCAGTGGGATTATGGCTTGAGGTGGTTGTTGTGTGCAAGAAGGGTGAGTAGGCTTTGTGGGATTCAAAGTCACCTTCTTGTGTGTGTGGTGTTTGTGTAATCTGTGATTGATTGCATAGTGAAAACTCAGTGGTTTGACTGAGGACTGGATGTAGCTCTGTGATAGAGTGAACCAGTATAATCTCTGTGTGTAATTCTCTCTATCCCTTCTCTCAATATCTGTTTGTATTTTTCGCTGTCATAAATAATCGATTAAATTACAATTTTAACCGATTAAAATTCTGCTTTTGTTTCTATTTGGTATTTTGACTAGCTTTATGAATTGGTTTTCTGGGTTGATTGAAAAGGTTTTATTCTAAGCCAAGTATTTGCGAAAATAGTTTGAAAACAATTCACCCCCCTCTTTTTGTAGCCATCAAACCTAACATATTTTTCTATTGCTAGTGAGTCCTTGTGCTAACCCTTGAGAGAGTTGTCTTATATGATATTCAGAGGTCAATTTACTGGTGGAGAAAAGGTCAACAACAACAGTTCTTTTAGCAGTTAGACAGTCATTTCGAAACCGCTGTCATAGGCGGCGACTCTAGAATCGTCGTGTATAAGTCACACATAAACGACGATTATGATAATAACCGCCGTTTTAGACCCTTCCTTGGTATTGCAAAACATTGTACATGCTCGAGGTCTAAAACGATGGCTATGACCAAACACTAATACATATTCCTATTATCTATCTAATTCATTCAAAAAAGCAAATTATATATATTGATAAAAATGTATTACAAACACTAATACATATTCCTATTTATCTATCTAATTCCTATACTATTGATTAATTATCCTAGAGTTATAGAAATTAAGGAAATATCTGGCCCAAACATGTCTCACATCATCTATGGCGGGCAAAGGCAGTAGTTGTTCATTCGTAAAGAACTACATTACAAAATAAAGTTCATATTAATTAATGTTAAGATACATATACTTTAAAGAATTATAAAGAATAATTTATATATTATTACTTGCTTCCAATCTTTTTTAATGTCTATTCTTACAATGGTAATCATCCATTGCATAACGTAATAGCCACACTCATAGTCTCCCGAATGTCTATTACACTATAAATAGAAATTAAAAGTTAATATTGATAAACAATGAAAAAAGGAAGACAAAAATTACAAACCTTTAGGTTCAACCATGTTAGCTTTTGATAATTTGCACTGAGTCGACCTCTTAGTATGTTATGTCCTCGCCATGTTCTGATTAATACAAAAAACCGCTTTACTATACGTTTAAGTAACATACACAATTAATTTTATAATGTAATTACACATTAATTATTTTTTCAGATGTGCAGATGACTTCTTGTGCAGGGAACAAAAGCACGCAATAGTGTTATCAAGTACAGATAACACAAGTGACTGCAATTGACCCTTATATCATCCATGAAAATAGTTAGTAAATATTTAAAACATGAAATAGTAATAATTGATGACTTATAATTAAAATTACTCATTAATATAAGGGCAAAGATAAATTTGTTTTCCCTCTAAACTCAGAATGTTAGTGATGTATTACTGGGTTTCTGCTTTCTTTGCTCCAATTGGATTAATCAAATAGGGATCCAAGAATCCATGGATATCTTGATTACTGACATTAATAGAAAGTTCAGACAAATGCCTACAAGTTATTAGTTAAAGCATAATCAATAATAATTTAACATAAAGTAAATTGAAATATAGCTTAAGATACTTATATCATAAAAATTGAACTATAGTTAATTGAGCTCCTGGTTTCCAACTACAAATTCTAACAAATCTTACATGTATATATACATGGGCATGTCAGTGTTTCTTCCAAAAAGGGTATCATTCCATGAAACTTGATGTGAGTTGATTTTAAGATTGCACATTTTTTGAGTTGCTCTTTTGTTTATGATTTTTAAGATTAGCAATTATGGTGAGAAACCCAAAGAAGATTCTGACTGGACACGAACTTAACCAAGTGGTTAAGTAAGTGTGAAGGTCCACTTCTAGAGGACAAAGAGAAAACACAATTATATGGTGAAGATGATGATGAGGCGCAGAATTAAAACAAGGAACAAGATAAAGAAAAACAATGTAAAGGTCGAAATTAAAGAGTAGAGAAAGATATATAATGGAATGGAAAGTGGTGCAAAGAAAAGAAAGGAAAAGGTGAAGAGATGAATAAAGCTTATGGAAAATGGAATAAGGAGTCACGCCATTTGGAAGGGTGGGACCTTCCAAGATGAGTGGTGAGGAACCGCCACTTGAGGTGCATTACTCTCAAGATCAAGCTCACTAATAACTCAAGCAGAGTTTTTTACTTTCAAAATTCAATGTGTAAATACATGAGGCAAGACACCCTATTTATAGGGAGGGATGCCTTAGTGGGTAAGATGGGGGAGGGTTAGAAATGAAAGAAGAGAGGGAGCGGCCTAGGGTTTGACCTTGGTCCATGTCGCCTCTAGTCCTAGATTCTAAAAGCTAGGGCTACCTTCCTACCCTAATGGATTTGGCACGAGCCCAATTTGATAAATACACCCCCTATTGTGCTATGTGAACCATACTCTATTGAAATTAAAAACAAAGAGACTAGCTGGTACTCAGCTCCCATTGCTTGGGCTCTGCTCTTAGTGTTTCTCTGAGGAATAATGGGCTCTAAGGCACTGGCTAGTGCTTGGTCCTGACCTTGCCCTGGATCCTGTGTCATACTCTAGGTCATCCTTCTAGAAGGTTGGGCTTGATCGGGGGTGCTCCATCTCTCAAGTCTTCATCATGCTCTCCGAGTGGGAGAGAATTCGTCCAAGAATTTGCAACACCTGCATAGAAGGGAGTTAGAGCACTAACATTAAAAGAATTACTCTCTAGATATGTGATAGGTAAATCTAACTCATAAGCGTTACCATTAATCCTTTTGATGATCTGGAAGGGACTATCACCACGAGGTTGGAGTTTGGATTTCATTTTAGTAGGGAAGCGATCCTTCCTCAAATGAAGCCAAACCCAGTCCCTAGGTTCAAAGATCAACACTTTGCGCCCCTTATTGGCATGTTGCGCATACTTGCCTATCTTCCTTTCGATTTGTTGCTTGATGTGTTGGTGCAAGTTCTTGATAAAACATGCTCTTTCAAAATCATCCTTGCACAACACCTCATCAAGTACAGGGATAGGAAGTAGGTCAAGGGGTGTGAGGGGCTTAAACCTCAAAATGGGTGTGAGAAGTAGTAGAGTTAACTACTCGGTTATAAGCAAACTCAATATGAGGAAGTAATTCCTCCCACACCCTAGGGTTCCCGAAAATAAGGCATCTTAACAGTTGGGCCAAAGTTCTATTTACCACTTTTGTTTGCCCGTCAGTTTGGGGATGGCAAGTAGTAGAAAACAAAAGTTTAGTGCCAAGTTTTCCCCATAACGTCTTCTAGAATTGACTCAAGAATTTAGAGTCTCTGTCAGATACTATACTTCTAGGAAGCCCATCTAAACAAATAACTTCCTTAAAGGAGAGATATGCAATATCACAAGCATCATCTACTTTGTGGCAGGGAATAAAATGGGTCATTTTGGAAAAACGATCCACTATCACAAAGATAGAATCCATACCCTTAGATGTTTTGGGAATACCCAAAATGAAGTCCATAGAAATGTCTACCCAAGGCATGTCCGGGATGGAAAAAGGGTATATAAACCATGGGGTTGTACCTTAGATTTAGCTTTCCTACATGCTATGCACTTATCGTAGAAGCTGTGTACAGCTTTGTGCATGTGGGGCCAAAAAAAATGTTCATGCAATGTATCTAAGATTTTTGCTACCCCGAAATGTCCCATCAAACCACCCTCACGTGCCTCTCTTACAAGAGATTGTCTCAAAGACCCTTGGGGCACACAAAGTCTTTTTCCTTTAAAGAGAAAGCCATCATGTATGAAAAGTCTTTGTGGCCTCCCTTTGAACACTCTTGAAGGATGAGAGAAAAGTCAGGGTCATCCTTGTAAATTTTCTTGATGTGATCAAACCCCAAATACTGAGTATCTAAGACATTAAGAAATGTATGCCTTCTTGAAGGAGCATCTTCCACCACATTAGACTTGTTTTGCTTATGTTTGATCACATAGGGAAATTGCTCAATAAAATCTATAGATTTGGCATGTCTCTTGTTAAGTTTGTTTTTCAGCATACCAGTAGAGTGAGTATTTTATGGAAAGATATAGTACCTATTTGAAAAGTGATATTTAGATTATCTTGCTTTAAGAAAAATTGAAATCTAATATCATCCTCAACTATAAAAATTAACTTGGTAATATCTACTTCAATTGTTTTATCTTGAACAAAAATGAAATTTTATTATCCAAAAAGAGATATTTACTATTTCTAAAAGTTATTAATTTAAAGAAGTTTTCCTTTTTGACAAATATTTGTTCTTTGACCGGCTTGTTGAACAATTTGAAAGGGATATTCAATCAACATAAAATTAATAAAGATAATAGTAGATCGATAATAATTGATAGAAGATCAAAGCTTCTAGTTATACGAACATCTTTTTAACTAATAAAGATTGAATATGATCTTTCATTATTCCTTCTGCATTTGTATAGTTATCTTTGTCTTTGTAATGCATATCGATCACACGTGCAAAGTTGACTACACGCATAATTGGTACTTGAGTAGGAGCTAAGCATGCATCATTTATGTCCTTCCAAGCATTCTCAACTAACTTTTGTAGTTCTTCAATGGCACATTTCTTTGACACTTTATGCTGCTTCATATAACAGCAAATGCTTGAAACAACATGTTCTCTCTGTTGTTCAAACTTTATAAACAAAAATAGAAAAATAAAAATGAATAAAAAAAATCAATATTTAACAAAACATATAGGATTTATTAATGGTCTTACCAAATTATTATTAAGTCTACCTCTTTCAAATTTTTGAAAGTTTTGCAATTGTCAACTCTTAATATAAGATAAAGAAGATGTTTATTGTTAAACTCAAATTATAATTCTTTTATTATTATTTCTTCTCGACATATTTTGTAAAATTAGGTGCATTTATCAGTAGTCCATAGAAAATGTTGTCACATTCTCTTTTTAGTTAAATTGATAGAAATTAATTAGTGTTTAACACGTACCTCATTTCCAACAATGTCATCCATGATTCTGCATATAGCTATAGAAGCTGCAATAATTATTGGTTCATTCGTTGCCCATATAAGGACCTCCTCTGTTGTATCTTCCATGCCTAAGAAAGATAAGGTAATCAAGAAAGGGTAACCAGTTGACATTCCTCTTACTTCTATGTACTCCTCCATTGTTGGAATGTGGTTGGTATGACACCATCTTGCCTCAGCCATGTGAGCTTGGACTAGTCTTTTCATCTAGCATGAAAGTGCAAATATATAATATTGATAAATTATTTCACACTCACTAGTGCAAAAAAAGGGTTTTACAATGTGTACAGATAGTGATTTAAGCAGGAGTGTCGTCTACAAAAATGCAATGACAATTTTGAAAATAAGATCAACATATAGACTATGGTTCTATTTATAAGTGTTTTCTATTTAAAACAGAGCATATAAACTACGATTTCATGACCAACCATTGCCTATAATAGCCATTGTAGACTACGATCTTTTAGGCAATTTTCGCCCCATATAGACTGCGGTTATTAGGTCATAACCTTCACTCATATGCTTTTTTTTTTCCACTCCAGGCCTTTTCATCTTTGCTACTTCCATTGTTGTCTTCTTTGTGACTTCTCTTTGTTGTCATTGCTCTCGTTCCTTGTAATGTGTCTTCCTTATTGTTTTTTATGTTAATTTTCATATTTTTTGTGCTTTCTTGATGAATTTTTCTCAATTTTCAGTGTTGAACGAGTGGGTTCCCAGGTTTGAAAATGTTTCTCGTGTTCTCTTTCCTATCGTCGTTGTGCGTCACCGCTGAAGCTCTTGAGTTCCTCTACAACCTTTGTTTCTTTACCACAACCTTTGTCCACCATCTTGAGTTTGAAAAACCTAAAGTCGTTCTCTCTAATAAATTTCTCGACATCAAACTTGGACAAAAAAGTTAAGAACAAGATTGTAGAAAATATTTTAGGTTCATATACGCTATTGGTGACGGTTCTATATATAATCATTGTCTTTAATCATTTAATAGACTATGATTGTGTGGCCGTCGTCTATAATTCAAAATTATAGACAATGTGTACATAGATTACGACTCTAAAACCATAGTATCATATGCATATTTTTGGCAACTGCACACAGTAGTACTAAATCCATATTCTTGTTTGGTCATTAAATAGGATTGGTGATGTTTTAGATGAAATTTTACACCATTAATATTGTACATAAAAAATATCAATTTTCTATACTCCGCACATTTCAAATTAGTTGGAAAAAAGATATTCAGTTTATATTTTTTTATGCAAATATAGAAATAAAAAAATAAGAAAGAAAATTTGATTTAACTTAGTATCAGTTGAATAAAGAATAAGAAAAAATTAATGAAACTATAATTACCTCTTTCTTGGCATACTTCATGAAATATATTTTTCCTTGCTTTCTCATCTCTTTCTCAATTTCTTCATAAGCATCCAAAATTGCCTTATAACATAATTGCATGTATTTTGGGAGATCAACCAAGCAACAAATATCCCACCTACAAGTCTTGAGAAAGTTATCTTTGATATATTGGAAGAATTAGGTTAAATATATACTACTATATGTCGTTTTGATGTGCCTAACCTCTCAATTGCACTAGTGAAAAGCTCAAGTTCTTCAATGGTTCCATAAGCATCATAGAGGTCATCAATGATGGAAGCTAGAGCTATTGCTTTTGTTGTTATCCATCTATAATATTGTGGTTCAAAGTAGACCCCCAAAATCCAAAAACAACATTCTATGATCCTATCTCGTGTAAACGGTAAATTGGTTGAGACATTTAAATCCTTAGTCCACCATCTGCATCACAAAAAATAGCACTAAGATTCCAAAGACAAGAACAAAAATCTTTAACTAATATTCATTGATTTATGCAACGAAAGGTAAATATGTGTGAGGAAGATATTACTTGGTTAGACTGCTGACTTCTTTCAAATGTAGCTCCTGCAACATATTAAAATCTAATTTTGCAAATGTTAACAATTTTTCATCATGAGATGGATCCTCTTCGTAGAAAGACATATAATATGTCGCCTCCAACCTGGGCAAACCTCTATGAAGTGATTGTTTTAAGCTATGTTGCACTCGTGCCGCATGAGAACAACTTAATTTGGTGGTTATAAACTTTGTTAACTGCTCGAAACTGAACTTATGTGCTTCTTCAAGCATATCTTCTCCATGACATCTTAGTCCTGCTGCTTCATACAAGCTTAAGATTCCTTGAATATCATCAGCTAAACTTTCCGATTTGGTCTTGAAATTTGCAAAATATACCTGTTTAATTTATAAACATGTGTTAATTTCAATATATATATATATATATATATATATATTTATATAACTACCATACAATTGACTTACAAAAATTAATATCAAACTATTTGCATAAGTTGGTTTGAGTCATCCTATATAAACTCAACCTTAAAAGTGAAAATTGTTTTGACAAATAATAAGTGTTGTATAATTTAAAAGAAATTAAAGCTTATTTAGGTCAAATTATATTTATTAGAGGTTAGAAGATTTGATAACTGAGAAATCTGCACTAACCAATGTATTTTTGTATTTTGGTTTTTTTAAAATTTTATACCAAACAAATTTTGTAATCATAATGATAATAATAATGATGATGATAATATTATTATTAATAATATATTTATTGACATTAATAATATTAACAAAAAGTGATAGAAATATACTTGTGATTGATATTTCATTATCGAAACATATTAAGAGTGAGAGACAAGAGAATTGTAACCAACAGTGAGAAGCCATGATCAAGAGTGAGACCATATTCCGTGACCCATAATATTCATAAATGAAATTTATAAAAATATTGTCTTTTCATTTTATAATTGAGAATAGACCACATTTTTATTGGTTTAGGAAACACTTATTCTAATGTAGTTTATTCATTTCTAAAGGAATTACCTTATAATTGTGACTTAAATATAAATAGTTTATAAGTTGTGATCTTTGGTAGTCCATATGTACATATTTACAAAAGGTGTTGTCTTTTCATGTTTAGAAAACACTTATATAATCGTGGACAAGTTTAGTATTGTCTAAGAAAAAAAATGTTACAATTTAAAAAATATGGATTAAAGTATCCACGTTTTAAAAATCTTTCCCTATATTAAAGACAATTTTAATTAAATATGATTTAAAACATCCATAATTAAATATCATATTTTTATTATTCTAAGTCACACTTTTTAATGTGATTTTTTTTAAAGTCACGTCACAAAAATGTGACTTAAACATTTATGATCCCAAAGTATGGTCTATGATTGATAAGTCACATTTATAAAATTGTTGTATTTTTCACTTTTAAACTAAATTTATTTTAAACCACATTTATACTAAGTTGACCAAGTATAGTGCATCGTAAAGTAATAATAAGTAATATAGTGAATCTATTTTTTTTTTCTTTCTCTTACTTATTTAACTTCATCTTTATTTTAGGTAAGAAACTCATTATTTTATTCCACTAGTTTTTCTCTCCCAAACTAAGTTTTTTCAATATTAGATTTGTAGCCAAAATTATTATAGTTTACAAGTTTTTCTATTTTTGTTTTTCTTTATTTAAAAAAATGCGAACATGCATCCTACCTCATGGTCTGTTCAAATAAACTTGAACTTGATTAACTCATTTCTGATTCATCTGTTCAAAGAAAAGCTCAAAATTTGTTTCGAACAAAATATTTAAATTCGTTTAGACTTGTTTGTATATAGTTGACGCAACTACACTCCTGGATAAAAACAAAGACATCCATGATGTGATGATGCAATACAACTAGTACCAAAGTAGCTCAAAGAGCAAACTCAAAGAATAAATTTAGTAGCATCACAAAAGAAGTTATTGTTTTTGAAAAAGAAATTGGTTAAAAGTTGATGAACACATACTTGAAGAAATGCGGTATCCATGTTGTCTGAGCAACCTAAAGAGTAGAGCCGTTTGGTAAAGATGATCACTATGAGCTATGATATTATTGTCCTTTGTTGAAATGTCATAAATTTGACATAGAAGAGTGCCAATTTCGTGCTCAAAATGGTAAGAGACACCCAAACGTTGGACTAAATCGATGAAGTTCAATTTAAAAGAGAAATTGTTATGATCAATAGGTGAAACAAGAGTCTTCCTCACGTCCTCTTTTAATAGTTTAGCTTGTTGAATGTGGCTATCACTTTCCTGCATGAAATAGATTAAATGTAAAATACATTATTTTAGCTAAAGAGATTGAAAATGAAAAATGACATACAGCGAAAGTAGGAACGTAGGAAAGGAAGCGATCGCCCCAAAGGGAAGGATGAAAATCTGCAGTGGGTCGAGTGATGGGAGGTTTTGCACCATTGGCAGAAGTTGGAAGTGATAAGCTTCCGCTAGCCATGGTTTGTTGGTATAATGTAAGTGACTTTTTTTGGTGAAAAGGAAGTGTAGCTCTTAGCTTTCAAATGTTGAAGAATAAAGAACCCAACCTATTACATTTATAAGAAACAAAGTTATTTTGCAAAGGTAGTGAGTAAAAGTTCAGAATTGCGGTACAGAAATTATGCAACTGTGACCACCAATTATTTATATATATATATGATTAGACGAAACTCATGTCAATTAAAAATAAAAAAAATCTCAAAAATAACTTAAGTAACCTTTTTCTAATAATTTAAAAAATAAAATAAAAATAAAATTTCAAAAGTTCAATCAAATTCACCATTTTTCATTAAAGAAAAGAATTTTTACTTTCATAATTTTTACTGTTTTAATAATAGAACTTTTATAAAACCTTTAAAGAAGTTTGAGAATTTTAAAACAACTGCTTAAATTATTAAATTCTAATTGCTCATATTTTCAATAAAAATATTTATAAAATTTTAAAAGGGAATTTATAGCAGTTTTTATATAATTAAATTACTAAATTTTCATTTAGCTATATAATTTAAAAAATATATATATTTCTAATGCTTTTTTAAAGTGTAAAATTCAAAAGAATTTAAAGTTTTTAAATAAATTACAAATTTTGAAATTACTTATTAATTTAAACTAATAAATATTAATAAACCTTTTATAAATTTAAAAATTCAATAAAATATTTATAACAATTTGAAATTAGTAAAATTAGTAATTTCGAATTTAAATATTTATCTCAACTTCCATAATTTAAATAAAGTACTTAAACACTTTTTAAAAGTTCAAACTTTTAAAAATCAAGCTATAACAAATTTAAACAACTATGATGTTTTCACAGTTCCATATTTCTCTGACATTAACAATAAAAGTATATTTATTTTGAGGAAGAAAACTTTTAATTTACACCTTCTGATAAAAAAAACACCTCTTATTAGTTTCGACTATTTTCTATTATTTAATTAATTTTATATTTTATATCTTTATTCAATTCTAGGAATCATTAGTCATGAAAAATATTAAAAAATTATTTCAGGTTATGATGAAAATGATGTTGATATGATAATTAACGAATAAATTAGTATTTAAGAATTTTATTTATGAATATCTATAAATTTAATGTAATTTTATAATATATCTAAACCTTTTATTGATCTCCACTATTTTACCGTAAATATATTTTCCCATTTTTCATTAACTTTAACTCCATATTTATGTCTATTTTAATTCTACCAAGTGAACCATAAGTCATGAAACTTAATAAAAATTAACGTGATATAATTTATAATCTATTCATATTTGAATATAATGTTTTTTTTCTTATCAGCAATTTGAAAATAAGGTTGATACGAAACTGTTGATAATTAAAGAAAGAAATTAGAAATTAAGAATTTTATCTACAAAATATCTATAAATTTAATGTAATAAATACCACACCTTTTGACGGTCTCCACTATTTTGGCAGGAAACACATGTTTTTTTGCATGGATTTATAGTGTTGAAATGCAGACAAATATATACATCAATGACTTGGACTCCTTTATTTGTCGAATGTCCCTTATACTCATAACAATATCATTCACTAGCTCATAAATAATTGAAGTTGTGGCCCCTAATTTTGGGTCACTTGTCCACACTACAATTTAAAAAAGAATGATACTATGGTACTCTAATATTTTTACATTTTCACTTGACAACCAATAATATTATTATATTATTTTTAAATTTTATTTATTTTTAATTTTATTAAATAAATATAATATTTTATTATTAAAAAGAAATTATAAAATAAAAGTGAGAGAAAAAGACCGAGTGAAATAAATTTTATTTTTTATTGTCATGCACATATAAGATATAAGTTTATGGATATTGTCCCGACCAGTCCTCAGTCATCGATCCAGAGACTGACCTCAGACATCGTGCACCAATGCTTGGTGATGGAAAGCGGGCCACGAGGTGGACCCCAGACACACCCACCAAGGGGATTGGTTAGTCTTTGGACACTGGTATTCTAAACCCGATTTTGAAGATCGATATCGGACCTCACTAGTAGAGGGAGAAGATCGGACGTCGGTCGTCAGGACGTTGTGGAGGGCCACGTAAGGTGGGCCCTAGAGTTTTGCTAAGATAGCAGTTAAAGACAAGAGATATGTGGGAAGACTAAGTCACGAGGGATCCGTGCACATGGTGTGTATGACCCATGAAGGCGCAACACGTGAGGATAATCCTAGGAGGTGTTAAAACCCATTAGGTTTAGGTTTCCCAGGGAAGTTGCATGCATGACACGTGAAGACTTAGCGCACCCATGAAGCAGATGGCGCTAGAAAATAAGAGCACAAGTTGGTACCCAAGCGGCCATTCTGTCATTCGTTGCACTCCAGTTAGGGGAAGTTCATGTGCCAGATATGCTAAGATTCTATGAATAGCAGCACAAGGACATTCTCCAAGGAACCCTAGTAAAGGGTAACGACGCAAAGGTAAACCCTAGTTTCAGCCTATATAACGGGTGCCCAAAATCCTAGGAAGGTACACAGTTTCTAAGACTGAAAATAGTATACAGACTTGGTGTTTCTTTGCCCTAATATTGACTTGAGCGTCGGAGTGCAAACGACTGCTAGGGCACCCCTTTGTCTTTTGCAGGTGAGAGGTTTCTTGATCAAGAAGGCACGTTTCTCAAGCAAGATTGAAGGGCGACAACAGTTGTTACCGGCGGAGCAAGTCAACCGGCAGGAACATTTGGCACCCACTGTGGGGCCCGTTAAAACAAGTTCCCACTCACAGTTACATTAAGAGTCTTTACCAACAATATGAGGAGTACAAGGTAAGCAGCTGCTGGATCCGCAGGAAGGGTACCCTCTGAGGGGGACAACGTTACCACGCATCAAATCTTGGATACGATGCGTGCCCTCCAAGCAGAAGTAGCGGCTTCCCGAGCGGACAACGCAAAATTGCGCAGAGCCGATGAAGAACTACGTAGGGATTTGCAACAGGTAGGGGAACGTGCGACAGACGAACGTGCCCCGTTGGCACCACCTAGGGCACGTCCCATGCCGTTCGCACGAGCAATCATGAATATGGCGTTACCAACGACGTCTCTTGGCCTGAAGGTCTCCTTCACAGGAGTAGAGGACCAAGAGGCCCATCTCGCACTGTTCCACACCCAGATGATGCTCACTAGAGGATCTGACGCCGTGTACTACAAAATGCTGATGAGCACACTATCGGGCGCGGCGTTGGAGTGGTTCGTTAGCCTTCCCAACTGACACATCACCAACTTCGACCAGTTTGCTACACTATTCAGGGAGTAGTACCTTGTGAACAAGGCCCCCACTCGGCTTTCTTATGATTTTTTCGATGTCAAACAGTACCAGGGGGAGTCCAGGAAGGACTACCTGAACAAGTTCGGTGTTGAAGTGGTGAGATTGAAGCCTACTAATGAAGTCATGATAGTACATGCCTTTGTCAAGGGAATGCTGCCGGGACCTTTCAGTGAGTCACTACTAAGGTTCTACCCGAAGATGTTCATAGAGATTAGACGTCGTGCGTTAGCACACATCGCCGCAGATGATCGAGTAACGCAGAAACAAGGTCTTGTTGGCCCTGCCTGACCTCGAGCGGCAGCACGACCTCCACCAATGAGGGTGCATGAGGCAACCACGGAGAAAAATGGGGCGGGAAAAGACCCACCCCCGAAGCATAACTTTCGTGTGGAACTCAAGGATTTGATCGCCATCCCGAACATAGCATCGAAATTGAAGGTACCGACGAAGACAGATAGGAAGATGGGGCCCAATAAGAACGCTTGGTGTGAGTTTCACCAGAAAAATGGCCACTACATACGAAATTGTTTGGTCTTGGCGCATCAACTAGATGAACTGGTGAAGAGCAGTTTCTTGAAGGACTATCTTCAAGAGGCACAAGACAACCAGGCATTGGTAGTTGCGGGAGTGGATCAGGGGCACGAGGTGCCTATCCACGGAGAGGTAAACACTGTCTCGGGAGGATTCTCAGAAGGAGGGGGCACTGCCTCCTAGCGAAAGAAGTACGCACGAGAGGTGATGACGGTGAAGGTACTACAGACGGACCTGATCCCCGACGTCGACCTCACCTTCACGAAAGCCGACCTCCAGGATGTCATATCTCACGATAATGATCCGGTGGTAATCTCGTTGGTCACAGCCGGGAGGAGGGTGCGTCGTGTCCTTGTAGACCAAGGAAGTTCGACAGATGTTATGTTCCTGACAACCTTCAACCGGTTGCAGCTGTCCACGGACCAATTAAAGCCCTACACCGGATGTTTGTATGGTTTTGCAGGGGACGAGATAGAGGTTCGCGGGCACATCGAGTTGAGGACAACATTCACAGATGACACGTCTTCACGCACTACAAGCATCAGGTACCTCGTCGTTAACGCTCCCTCGACTTATAACATACTATTGGGGAGACCGGCCTTAAACAGGTTGGGAGCAGTTCCCTCCACGAGGCACATGAGGATGAAATTGCCTTCCCTCGAGGGGGTAGTGATCACCATCAAGTCTAACCAAAGGGAGGCTAAGAAGTGCTACGAAAACAACCTCAAGACGAAGAGAGGGGTGTTTTCTGTCTCAACTAGACCACCGAGGGAAGACAGAGTGACCCGTGAAGAGATTGTCCTAGAAAACCGACCCGAGCCCGCTGGAGGTGTGGTGGAGAAGGAGATCAGAGGAAAGATGTTCAAACTTGGGCAGTCTTTGAGTAAGGAGTCACAGGATCAAGTCGTTGGGGTTATAGCGCGCACCTCAACGCATTCGCATGGACCGCCACCGACATTGATGTGGTTCCACTAGCCATATAGAGAATGATTCTTGACATTCTTAGGAATCACCTTGAGCTGGACATTATAGAGGCACTTTTCTTAGAGTTGGATCATTGTTCTAAGACAAGAACTCACCAAAAGCTAGTACCAAATCCCAAACTCATTTGGATGAACCAAATATTGTCAAATTGAATCAACAAAGAGAGTAAAAACTGAAATGACCGAACAGAATTGAACAAGTAAACATATGAACCAAACAAAAAATAGAAATTAAAAGCTAGAACAGAACATAGGTGCTGGAAAATAGAAAAAAAACCGAACCAAAACAACTCAAGAACACAAGACAACATGAACAATTGAAAAAGAAGAAAGGAAGGAGAAGAGAGTGCTCATGAAGATGGAAGAATGTTGGATGATCTCGCCACTAGAAGTGTGGAATGCTCCTAGATGAGAGTGATGCCGCCACTTGAGGACTCCAATGATCCATCAAGATAAGACTAGAGAAGAAGGCTCCAAAAGCTCTCCAAAGTTCACTCAAAATTTGAGTAGAGTTTTCTTAGATTAATTCCAATCTGAATTTTACAAAGAGAGCACCTCTATTTATAGCCTAAGGTGCTGAAAATGCAAGCTAAAACAATTCAAAATTCCCTCCCAAATCATTCTAGAACTGGCGCCTATTCTATGCATGAGGAAGGTGTGACCCTTTCCTTCACTTTGGCACCTCCTATTCTACTTCTACACCTATCTACTAATACACCCCCCCAAAGCTCCTAACTAAAGCCTACAAGATGCTAAAACAAAAGAGGTTTCTAATGTTTCCCTCTAAGCACCTTCAACTAAAGAAATTACAAAAAGAGAAAATAAATGTCCTCTAGCTCCCAAAGCTTTGAACATGCTTCTTGTAATCCTTTAAGGTGGACTTTGACCTCCATGGGCGTCTTCTATTTGTGCCTCCACCTCGTCTTGATCTTGTTGATTGGCCTCCATGTCCACTTGAGCTTGATCTCCATCAGACATGCTCAGTATCGACCCTGATTTCCTGTGTCATCGCCTCATTATGGACCCTAAGGTCTGACCTGTCCACCAGAGAAGGAGAAAGTTCAACGGAGAAAAGCGCTAGGTCATACGGGAAGAAACGAAGAAGCTGCTAAAGGCTGGCCACATCAGGCAAATCCAGTACCCCGAATGACTAGCCAATGTGGTACTAGTAAAGAAAGCCAATGGGAAATGAAGGATGTGTGTCGATTTCACGGATCTCAACAAGGCCTGCCCAAAGGATTCTTAACCGTTGCTCAATATCGATGCCTTGGTGGACAGTGCCTCTAGGTGCAGGTTACTCATCTTTCCGGATGCCTTCTCTGGCTACAACCAGATCATGATGCACCCCAGGGATGAGTGTAAGACCGCGTTCATGACAGAGTTGTCTTGTTATTGCTATAAGGCCATGCCCTTTGGGCTAAAAAATGTAGGGGCCACCTACCAACAACTAATGGACATAGTACTAGCGCCTATGTTAGGGCGAAATGTCCAAGCGTACGTAGATGGCATGGTGGTCACCTCCCAGCGGAGGGAGCAACACATAGCTGATCTGGAAGAGCTATTCACTACGATATCAAAGTACAGGCTAAAGTTGAACCCGGAGAAGTGCATGTTCGGAGTGGAGGCAGGAAAGTTCTTGGGTTTCCTACTCACTGAACGAGGAATCGAGGCAAATCCCAGGAAGTGCGCTGCCATAATAGTTATGAGAAGCCCAATCTCAGTGAAAGAAGTATAGTAGTTGACGTGGCGCATGACCGCTCTGTCCAGATTAGTATCGACAGGAGGAGACAAGGGACACCCTTATTTCCAGTGTCTAAAAAGGAACAGCAGGTTCGTCTAGACCCGTGAGGGTGAAGAAGCGTTCTTCAAATTGAAGGAGTACCTAGCCAGCCTCCGGTGTTGTGCAAGCCAGAGTTAGGTATCCCACTCTGTTTATACTTCGCAGTTACGGAAAGGGCGATCAGTTCGGTCATATTGCAGGAGCAAGACCAGGTACAAAGGCCAATCTATTTCGTCAACAAGGTATTGCAGGGGCCGGAGGTGAGATACCAGGCCTTAGAAAAAGCAGCCTTAGCGGTGGTATTCTCAGCAAGAAGACTCCGCCACTACTTCTAGAGCTTCACCTTGATAGTGATGACGGACCTTCCAATTCGCAAGGTTTTGCAAAAACCGGATGTGGCGGGAACTGTCTGAATTCGACATACACTACGAACCTAGAGGCCCCATCAAGGGCCAGATCTATGCCGACTTCGTAGTGGAACTCTCCTCGCTAGCCGCACACCAGGAAGGGGAAGATTTCAGGTGGGTACTCTATTTAGATGGTTCGTCAAACCAACAAGGTAGTGGAGCAGGTGTTATCTTGGAGGGACCGAATGGGTTGCTGATTGAGCAGGCCCTACGGAGGGACCGAATGCTGTTGACTAAGGAGATGGGAGCAAAGGGGCTGCTAGCAAAGAGCGATTCCTTATTAGTTACAGGCCAGGTCATGGGAGAATACCAAGCTAAAGACCCTCATATGGCCGCATACCTAGAATACGTCCAGGTCCTGAAGGAGTCGTTCAAAGTGTTTGAGTTAGTCCATGTACCCAGAGAACAAAATGCCCGAGCTGACTTGCTTGCGAAACTCGCCAGTTCGGGCAAGGGGGGCAAACAGAGGACGATGATTCAGGAGACCCGGAAGACACCCCAAACCACCACAGGCAATACGACAGAAATCCAACAGATTAGCACATTGGAAGGGACGAGAAGGAGTCATCGATCGTTGATGCAAGAGACAGTGAAAACATCCAGAATAAGCAGGTACCCAGTTGTTGGGGAAAAAGCGCCGCAAGTTTGCCAAGTTGAGTTAGGAGAAACCTGGATGACGGCCTACCAGCGCTACTTAGCCGATGAGATACTCCCATTAAAGCTCGCAGAAGCTCAGAAAATCAAGAAAAATTCGAGCAAGTACACCCTGATGGGAAATTATTCAAGCACGGATTCACCCATCTTATACTGGTATGCGTGGACGGTGAGCAATGCACACGCATCATGGCATAACTACACGAAGGGATATGCGGTAGCCACATCGATGGCCGATCTCTCTCGTCAAAGGCCATTCATGCAGGATATTACTGGCCAACCATGAGGGAGGATTGCACGAGATACGCCCAACGGTGCAAGTAGTGCCAACAACACGCTGATTGGAACAAAGCGCCCCAGAGGAGTTGAGATCGATATACAACCCATGGCCATTTCATACCTGGGGAATCGATATTCTGAGGCCTTTCCCTTTGGCGGTACGGCAGATGAAGTACCTCGTGGTTGTCATAAAATATTTCACGAAGTGGATCGAGGCCGAACCAGTGGCACAAATCACGGCCCATAAAATCCAGCACTTCGTGTGGAAAAACATAGTGTGCCGCTTCAGAATCCCAAAGAGGTTGGTATCCGATAATGGTACCCAGTTTGCAAGCCAGCAAGTGGGCAAGCTATGTACGGAGTTGGGGATAAAGCAAGTACTTGCATTAGTAGAACACCCCCAGACGAACGGACAGGTCGAGTCTGCCAACCGAGTTCTGCTCAGAGGTCTAAAAAGAAGGCTGGACAAAGCCGAAGGGACCTAGGCAAAAGAAGTTCCTAGAATCGTGTGGGCCTACCACACTACCCGTCAGTCCACAACTAAGGAAACGCCATTCAACTTGGTGTACGGTTCAGACGCTATGATCCCAGTAGAAATCTAGGAAAACTCACCACGTTTCCAGAACTTCGTGCTCGAGGAGTCGAACGAGGAAAGAAATGTGAACTTGGACCTACTGGATGAAGTGAGGGAGGAAGCAAGGATTAAAGTTGAAGCCTTGAAAAGGAGGGTGGAGTACAAGTACAGCTCCAAGCTGAGACCTCGACAGTTCCAGGTCGCCAACCTGGTGATGGGGAAGGCGCACCTGTACCAGTTAGAAAACAAGCTATCTCCCAAGTGGACCGGTGCTTTCAGAAAAATGGAGGCCCTTGGGAATGGAGCATACATGCTCGAGACATTAGAAGGCGGCGAGATTCCTCGCACTTGGAACGTGACCAACCTGAAGTTTTATTTTAGTTAAATCTTGCATTTGTACATGTTTAAGGGGACACTCTTTTTTCCTTGAGAGGGTGTTTTAACGAGGTCACCCGAATAAAATTTATTCAATTAAATGTGCATTGCAATTAAACGAACCTCTCCCTTGTAGTGATAAGTTAAGAGCGGAAGTAATATGGTCCCCCGAGTGGACCTCCCTCTTGCGTAAGTTCACCAAGCCCGAGAATAGTATGGTTCGCTGAAATAAACGAACCTCTCCCTTGTAGTGATAAGTCAAGAGCGGAGGTAGTATGGTCCCCCGAGTGGACCTCCCTCTTGCGTAAGTTCACCAAGCTCGAGAATAGTATGGTTCGTTGAAATAAACGAACCTCTCCTTTGTAGTGATAAGTCAAGAGCGGAAGTAGTATGGTCCCCCGAGTGGACTTCCCTCTTGCGTAAGTTCACCAAGCCTGAGAATAGTATGGTTCGCTGAAATAAAGGAACCTCTTCCCTTGAAGTGATACACAGAGAAGCAGAGGTAGTTTGGTCTTCCCAATAAGCCCCTCTCGTGTATGTTCACCTAGGCGAAGAATACTATGGTTCGCTAAAACTAAAGGAACCTCCTTCCTTGAAGTGATACGCGGAGAACAGAGGTAGTTTGGCCTCCCTAATAAACCCCTCTCGCGTAAGCACACTAAGGCAAAAGGAAGTATGGTTCGAGTACGAAAGTCTCGTCCCTTGACTTTTGTAGAAAGGGCGAGATCAGCTATCCCCTGACTTTATACAGCAAGGGTGAAATCAAGAAAGTGTCATTCACTAGGGGTAAAAACATCAAGGGAGGGGAGACATACGTCCCCTCTTGCGTATTAACTTCAAGGTCGGACAAGCATACGAAGCGAACGTGCTACCTAAAGGGCGAACCTAAATCAGAGGTTTTGTATGGAGAGCGAAGCGACTGGAGGCAACAGTTAAAAGGAATAAATACTTATAAAGTATACATACAAGAAAACTTGATTGTCAACAAAAACAGAATTACAAAGGGGAGTCATTCTCGTGGCACGATCTGGCCATCCACAACGCATTTGGACTCACCAAAGAGGGTAAGATCCACCTCAAGATGCGCACAGGCAAACTGAGTGATGACGTCTTGAAACCCCTCACCGTAAACCTCAGCGGCATCGTTAGTGAGCTCCTCCTCTGCCTTTCTAAAGGATTCAATCGTCCCAGCCAAGGACTCAGTTTTCTCAGCTAACTCGCCCTCAACCTGTCCTAGAAGGATTTCGTGTTGTGTGGCCCTCTCTTCCAGATTGACCACTTTTCCCTTCAGTTCGGCCACTAGATCTTCAAGCTCGACCGCACAGGTACGAAGAGGCAAGATTCTCGCTTCTAGTTCTTGTCATGGTGGGCCTTTTTGGCATCCTTCTCAGATTGGCGAAGGCTTGCCAGCTCCAAGTACATGGCAGTTTCGGGATTGGTAAAGATTTTGGTCCTGGTGGTCAGGTCCTCCTCGAGCTTTCCCACCCTAACCTTATGGTCCTCGGTCTCTTGGCTCCTATTAAGCGCAAGGTTGGAGGCAAACAGGAGGTCCCCAAGAATATAGACCACTCGCTCCTGAAGGAGATTACCGCTTAAGCCTTCCACTCTTGGCTTTGGAAACGACTGAATACTTTTTGGAGCAGCAAGGGAAGTGGCGAGGAGGAGGGCGTCTCTTGGCCTCCGGGGGCACTCTCTCCCCCACCCTCGAGAGAAACAACTTGAAGCGGGGAGGATGCGCTAGGGGGATGATGCATGAAGGTCAGGGTTCCGGCAAAGGCGGAGGCAGAAGGCGCCATGGTCATGCCCACCCTTGGTCGTTTGAAAACAAGACCGGGGCACGTATCTTCGTCATCAGACTCGATCGCCACTGCCGCTCTTAGCTCAACAGCGGCAGGGGCCAAATTGATGGGTTGGGAAGCAAGTGCAGCCGAAGATGAAGGGGTTAGGGGCGTTGAAAGGTTCGCCCCAGTAGCAGCCGCCCTTCGCTTGGCCAGGAGGTCGGCCAACTTCTTCTTCTTGTCTTTGTTGAAACCTGTACCGACCAGGTCACCGGGTGTGATGACGCGTGATGATGTGTCCAGCAAGTGACGGCGTGGGGCGTACTCAGCAGGACACGTGGACAAGAGAAAGAGGGATGGTTTAGAAGTGAGCATAGTCGCCGACTCGCAGAAGTGGCTTTCAACAATGTACATAGTCGGCTGTCGCCGGGTTTGTATGACATCGACGTATTAGACAATGGAAGATCGGGTGGTCTGACATCGCCACAAGGGGCACATCGCCGGATCTCCCAGCAAACCTAGTTAAAGCTGTTGGAGGCACAGAAGAGTAGTTTCAAGCGAGTAAGTTCAGTAAGATGATTGTTGCGCCAACATGGGGCATGAAGGTCGAGTAAGCTGGGGGGAACACCTTGCCCATTAGCGACGGGACTCCCAGAGTGGACATTCGTTGGTGGCAAGGTTCCCCCAGCTAGAACATGCATGACGTAGCAATAAGGAGGGTGACACTTACGACGAGCGATATCACAGAGATGATACACTTTGTTACATCCGATATTCGCCTTGTCATGAGGTGTTTCACAGCGTATTACGTGCTAGATTACTCCTCGAATAGGGGACTTGGCCGCGCGGCTGACGCTCAAGTTACCGCAACCCAGATGACGACACATGTAGGGTTGGATGCTACCTTTTATTCCAGCCCAGATGATGACACGTGTAGGGTTGGATACAGTATAGAAATGACGCTTGAATTACCTTAGCTCATATGATGACACGTGTAGGGTTGGGTGCTACCTGCTACCCTGGCCCAGATGGCGACACGTGCAGGGTTGGATGCGAGCCACGCGTCCCAAGCGAAACTGCCTAGAGAGAGAAAAAACCTAGCTATAAAGGTAAACTTAACAGAATTTGCAGAGGTACGTTTTTCATTACGGCTCATTGCTAGGGTTGTGTGCACTTTTAGTACAGTTCTACAGAGCATATTTTCTCTCAGTTTTTGGGTGTTCTTGTTACTGACTTGAGCGTCGGAGTGCCACCGGCCGCAGAGGCCCCACCTTGTGTTTTTCAGGTTCTCAGAGAGACTTTCTGTGGTGTGGACTTGAAGGTCACGTGGTGTCAAGCTGGTGAGGAGGTTCGTGATGAGGCAACGCTCTTGCGCTAGATGAACCGGCAGGATCAAAACCCATATCTGTGTAGAAGCAACAAGTCAATGCGGGAGTAAGTAAACAAGACAAGTATGCAGGAAAAAATGGGATAAAGTAAGAGGCATGAGAATAAGGAAGTACCGATATAGGTTTCGAGGAGCAAGTCAACCGGCAGGAACATATATCATTTTATTTTGTTGAATAACTTACTATAAGAAATTATTTTATTTTATTAAATTTTAAAATTTGTAAATAATTACATATCAATTAATTAATTAGATACCAATTTATAAATTTATAAACTACTTTAAATATCAATAATATTTTAATTAATAATATCTAATTTAACTAATATAATATCTACTATTTTTTATTTTTAAATTTGATTTTTATTTAACAACTTTTAATAATAACTATTAAAAAAATACTTAAATTGTTCTCTAATACTCGTGGTTGTGAAGTTTACATACAAGTCATAACTCATTGTCTATCCTAGATGGATATGAGAATTCAAAGAAACAATTTCTTCTTCATTGACTATGAGAAAACAACACATTTTTAAACTAATAAATTGGCTTACATAGAATTCTTGTTATTAAAAATAAGTAAAATAAATTGAATAAGAATTTTAAGATACCTCAGTTCTTATATACAGGTTTAAAATTCAAATTTAACTTTTCTTTATAACGTACATACCAACTTAAGATAAGTAACCAACTCCATTACAAATATCATACATAATTCCTATTCTTATCACCTACCAAAATTCACAAAATTTTAAATAGCTATTATATTAAAATATTAATTATATTTATTTCATATAATAATCCATATGAAGTAACAACTTGAAGAACTATAAATACCTTTTCATCAACTTGTATAATTTAATTAAATATAATGTGAATTGTTTAGTATTTATATGATAGTCAAATGTTCTCTTTATAAGAGAACGACTATTTAGTAAAGTCGTCTTCTTATAACAAAATCGTCTGGGTAAGAAGACGGTTATGAGATAAAGTCATCCTATCAATATATACTAAATTTTTAATGAGAATTTAATTATTTTAAAAATTTAAAATAATTACTAATTAGTACAAATACTTTTCGGACCATTTCTTTCATATTTCCACTCTCAACCCTCTCTCCCCTAATTCAAAAACCATTTCTTGGTAGACCTAGTTTGTTAATTAAAAAGATGAAGCACAAAACAACAATGTCTTTATAAGTCAAACTAATTGATGGCTATGAAAATAAAACCTCTGGTTGAGGATAAGGAAGTTGAGGATTAGGAAGCAAACTTTCAAAAATCTGACCCTTCATAAAATACTGTAAAAATATAGATGCAATCATTTTTAGCTTTACAACTCTTAATCTCATTTTCCTAATTTTGTTCTCCTTAAAATTTCATCCAAAAACACAGATTTTCGACGTCAGCATATATATAATGTGTACCTAACTTTTTTTTTTAACAAATAATGTGTACCTAACTGAATATAGTTTATGCGTGCATAATAATGTTATTTTGTGTCACATCATTACTACTTAGTTCATGTCAATTTAACACAAGAACAAATTGTTTACTTTTTAAAAAAAATTAGAAAAAATTATCTTTTTCTAAAATTACTAAAACAATTGGCTTTTGACTCTTAATGGTGAGAGAAAAAAGTAATTAAGCATTTTTCACATTGGAGACAATTTTTCTCCTTTTGTGTTTTTTCTGAAATAATTTTGATTAATTATTTTCTTTATGTATCAATCAAAACAAATTGTAATGATAGGATGTATTTTACTCACCAAAACAAAACATTCAGATTATTTATTTTTAACTGATACTTTTTAAAAACATAACTATTAAGCTAAAGATAAAACATCAGGTAATATTTTATAGAAATTGAAGAAATAGATTACAATACATATATAAAAAAAAAAGCGTTTAGCTTATTTGTATGGGCACCTTATTAACTAGTAAAGCATTGATATAATCCTTCAATATTCCTCCTGAATGTGTATAATCTTGTTCTTTGTAAGGTACGTCCATCATTCGTGCAAGGTTCAACACGCATGAGAAACTTCATTGGTACTTGAGTAGGATTAAGGCATTTTTCATTAAGGTCCTTCCAACCACTCTCTACTAACTTTTTATTTTTTTATAAAAGTTTTCAGGTTATCACTATTCAACTTGATATCTCAGCTAGGCTGATACCTCATACAACAACAATCATATGACATCACATGAAAAAAATATTATTAAAAAAAGAAAAAATACAAAAATACAAAAATATGGGGGGATTAGACCAAAACCCATATGTTAACAAAAACGATACATAGGTAAACTATACTTATTCGTAAAGAATTCTAAAAATAGACTAGGTGAAAGCATATTATACAAATGAAATGATTATCTTTGAATAAATCCTAAATTAGTCAACTTATCAGCACATGCATTTCCTTCATGAAAAATATGAGAAACCCTAAACCTGATTTTTCCACAGTAATTTAGATAAGTATTCCATTGATAACGAAGCATCTACGAAACATTAGTCCTAGTAGTAACCGCAACACAAAACAAGGCAGAATCACATTCAAACCAGACAGTAATAAGCCCCATCTTTTGAGCTTCCTCCATAGCATGTATAACTCCATAAAACCCAGCAACCATAACAATTTGAACTTCAAGAAACGCAGAAAAAACACCAATAAACTCTCCCATACTCCCACAAAAAATACTTCTACAAGTAGTAAGACCAGGATATCCCATAGTAGTCCCATTAGTGTTAATTTTAACCCAACCTAGCAAAGGAAACTCCCATCTAACATGAAGATGGCGAAGAACTTTACCACTATGAGTAGTAATATCAAAAAACTTAATCACATTAAAATCCAACATATCATTTTTCATTGAAGCTTTAGACGAATTTCTCACTAGACAAGTTAAATCTTTAATTACTGAAATAGTCCTAAAAATCTCAATCTTATCCTGAAATATTGCATAATTCCTATAAATCACTCTCCACTGACTTAAGGAGTAACTTAAGGAGTTTTTTAATGGCATTTTTTCCTTTACCTATTATATTGTTTCATATAGCAATCAAGGCTTGAGACAACGTGTCCTCTTTCATGTTCAAACTACATAAATATCACACAAATAACCAAATCTAAAACAATCTTATACTTAATTTAAACATACTATGATTACTACATTAATCCACATAATGCGTTGAAAAGAATGGAAAAGGGTGTCTAATATATATATACCTCACTTCCGACAATGTCATCCATGAGCCTGCAAATAGTTGAAGCAGCTACAATAATTTTTGGGTCACTGGTTGAACTCCTCGGCAGTATCTTCAATGCCCAAGAAAGATACAGTTGTAAACAAAAAAATAACCACGTGACATAGTTGCAACTTCCATGTACTCCTCTGCTGTTGGTGAGCGGTTGTGATGAAACCATCTTGTCTTACTACGGTAGGCTTGGACCAGTCGTTTACCTATAATTAAAAAGAAAAACACGCAACTCCTGGTTATTCTTAAAAATAATATATATATATATATATAATATAAATTAAATTTGTAATTAAAAAATGTAAAAAATTATTAAAATAATAATATTGAAGGAGATGTTATGTAGATGAAAAAATATACGTATAAATTAAAAATACAAATATATAATTAATAAAATACAAATATATAATAAGTCCTTTTCTTAATTAGTTAGTTTTGTCGGTGACAATAGTTTTTTCTACATTATTAGGGATCAACATATTAGGTTACCCGTTGAACATGTGTGTGTACATAAAAATGTGTTCTATACGAAATCTAGAATGAATCTTTACAATCAATAGGTAAGCTTGAATAGTCTTTTAAACCTAGCATGTCAACCTATTTAAACAAATATAAATAATATTTTCTTAGTTTTAATACTATTATATTAAAAGAATTATAATGTATACAAGTAATATATTTATGTCTAAAATAATAAGGATGATATTACCGGACAAAATCATTATTAGACTTAATTAGACTTAATTACAGGAATATAATCACTATTAATGAGTCTATAATTAGACTTAATTATAGGAATATAATCACTATTAATGGGTCTATAATTAGTCTTAATTACAAATGTTATGTTAGAAAAAGAATCGGTACGGTTCTAATGCTATAGTTATATATATATGTATCATTGCTATAGATGAAAGATAGATTGAATAAAACATAAAATATTCTTTCATGGTATCAGAGCACAAAACTCTGATACCCGACAAAGCAAAGGCAACGGTGCACAACCATGGCAGATGCACCAGAAAAGAATAATGCCAACAAAGCAGAGCACGAAGGAGGAGGTGCTAAGAAGACCTACTCGCCATATGATCTCAACGCGAATGACAATCCCGGAAACATAATCACGCAAGTCCAATTGCGCGGAGAAAATTACGACGAATGGGCAAGAGCAGTAAAGATCTCGCTTCATGCCCAGAGAAAATGGGGCTTCATTGATGGAACACATATCCAACCAGAGGATGAGGCACCCGACCTTGAAGATTGGTGGACCGTGCAGTCCATGATTGTCTCTTGGATTCTAAACACCATTGAACCAAGCTTACGATCCACAGTAGCATATGCTGAGACTGCACATAACTTGTGGGAAGACATTAAAGAAAGATTCTCGGTCGTGAATGGACCTAGAATTCAACAACTAAGGTCGGACTTGTCAAGATGCAAGCAGGAGGGAATGGTGGTGGCAACTTACTTTGGAAAATTGAAGGTCCTTTGGGATGAGCTTGCTAACAGTGACAAAATTCCATCTTGTACGTGTGGTGGATGCAAGTGTGGGATTGGTGCTCAGTTGGAAAAACGAAGGGAGGAGGAGAAGGTTCATCAACTCCTTATGGGGTTGGATGACGCAAGCTACGGGACAATAAGATCAAACATTCTGGCCTCAGACTCATTGCCGTCTCTGAACCGCGTATATGCTATGTTGGTACAAGAAGAAAGAGTGAGAATGATGGCCAAATCAACGGAAGAAAGGGGGTTGGTCGTGGGTCTCGCGATGCAGGCCAACTACAAAGAAAAAGGGCGTGGAGATATGGTAGAAAAATTAATGACGTGCAGTCATTGCGGTAAAAATGGTCACGACATGAAGGGATGCTTCCAATTGATCGGATATCCCGAATGGTGGGGTGACAGACCAAAAAGTGAAGGCAAATGGAACGGCAGAGGACACCAAGGGATGCGAAACAAAGGTAACCCGACACGAGCAAATGTGGCACACGCTAGTGGAAGCAACAGTCAAGCCAACAATGACGACAAGAAACTTGAGATGGCAGGTCTGACCAATGAACAATGGAAGGTACTGGTTGATATGATCAGGGAACAGTGACTCTTGAAGAAGGACTTGAATTGAAAAATGTCCTTTATGTTCCCAAATTAAAATGCAATTTACTTTCAGTACCTCAATTGACGGATGAAGAAAATTGTGTTGTAACATTCACTGATAAATTGTGTATTATACAGGACCGCACTTCGAAGACGCTGATTAGAGCAGGTGAACGGAAAGATGGGCTTTATTGGTATCGTGGGGTACGGAAGACTCAAGCATGTCATGTCAAGATGGAAAATCAACTAGCACTTTGGCACCAAAGATTAGGACATCCGTCATTTAAGATTGTGCAAATGCTTCCTGATATAAGTGGGAAATGTACTCGTGATGAGTTGAATAAAGTTTGTGAAAAATCGAAACAAACGAGAGATAAGTTTTTCTTAAGTGCGCATCAAGCTTTGAATATTTTTGATTTAATTCATTGTGACTTATGGGGTCCTTATAAAACTCCTTCATCCTGTGGTGCTTCATATTTTTTGACAATTGTGGATGATTGTTCACGGGCAGTTTGGATCTATTTATTAAAAGAAAAAACAGAGGTATCAGTGACTTTGAAAAAAATTTTCACACTCGTTGAGAGGCAATACAACAAATGTGTTAAAATGGTTCGCTCTGACAATGGAACCGAATTCATGTGTCTAAAACAATATTTCATTCAACAAGGTATCCTTCACCAAACTTCCTGTGTCGGGACCCCGCAACAAAATGGACGCGTCGAACGCAAGCATCGGCATATTCTGAATGTTGCTCGGTCATTACGGTTTCAAGGCAATCTTCCCATTAAATTTTGGGGGGAATGCGTTTTGACTGCAGGCTACTTAATCAATCTCACACCATCCTCCATTCTAAAAGGAAAAACCCCTTATGAAGTGATCCATGGATGTGTACCCAGTTACGCGCACTTACGAGTATTTGGTTCATTATGTTATGCTCATAATCAAAATAGACAGCGGGATAAATTTGATAGTCGTAGCCGAAAATGTGTGTTTGTCGGGTATCCATATGGCCAAAAAGGATGGAAATTATTTGATTTGGAAACATAAACTTTCTTTGTCTCTCGTGATGTACATTTTTTCGAAAATAAATTTCCATATTTTGAAGCCAAAAAGATGGACACTGCACCACCATTGCAAAACCCAATTATTGCCAACTCTTTAGAAACTGGAACGGACCCACAATTTCTTCATGAAGTTGCCTCCTCAAACCTAGATGAATGCATCGTCAACCAACCCATTGCATCTCCCATCCCAGCCAAGGAGGATGCTACCCTCACAGATGACTTCGACCACACTATCAACGACTCCGATCCGTGTATAGAAGCCTCGACGCTACCCGCGGATCCACCGCTGCGTCCGACGGAGACGGGGCCGTTGGTTTCTTCACCACCGCTGACGGTCGCGGTTCCCCTTGGGCGAGGGCATCGCGCAAAGCTGCCTTCCGTACGGTTACGCGATTTTGTCGCAGCCACCACGATACCGTCAAGCCCCTCTGTTCCGCCACCTCCTTCAACAGAATCCTCAGGTGTTTCGTATCCTATACATGATTTTGTGAATTGTGATTCCTTTTCTAAACATCATCAAATTTTTCTTGCCTCTTTACACACCGAGCAGGAACCCCTGTTCTTTTCTCAAGCGGTCCGAGAACCCCGGTGGCGTGATGCTATGGCACAGGAGATTCATGCTCTCGAACTCAATGACACCTGGAAACTCACCGCTCTCCCTCCTGGAAAGAAGGCACTTGGGTGTAAATGGATCTACAAAATCAAATACAACTCGGATGGAACAATTGAAAGATTCAAGGCTCGATTGGTAATTCTTGGCAATCATCAAGTGGAGGGTTTGGATTACAACGAGACGTTTTCTCCTGTCGTAAAGACGGTAACCATTCGCACAACTCTAGTAGTAGCAGCCGCAAAAGATTGGGAGCTTCATCAGATGGACGTTCACAATGCGTTTCTCCATGGTGATCTTGATGATGAGGTTTATATGAAACTCCCTCCTGGCTTCCAAGAATCTCAACCAGGGGTAGTGTGCAAGCTTCAAAAGTCTCTATATGGCCTCCGACAGGCCCCCAGGTGTTGGTTTGCTAAACTATCTTCTTCTCTCACTCGTTACGGCTTCCAACAATCCCCGAAGGATCATTCCCTGTTTACTCTCAATAATAATGACATACAGTTGGTTGTGCTAGTCTACGTTGATGATCTTGTGATTGCAGGGAATAATGGTACTGCCATCCAATGTTTTAAAGGCTACTTAAATCAATGCTTTCATATGAAAGATTTAGGCCGCCTCAAGTACTTCCTGGGGGTTGAAGTTGCTCGCTCCCCCAACGGAATCTTCCTTTGTCAGAGGAAATATGCCTTAGATATCATTACTGAAGTCGGATTGTTGGGTGTGAAGCCCGCCACTACACCATGTGAAGAAAATCACAAATTGAGCTCGCTACTGGTTCTTTTCTTTCTGACCCGGCTACTTATCGTAGACTTGTTGGAAGGTTAATTTATCTGTGTTTCACTCGACCTGACCTTGCCTACAGTGTCCAAGCTATATCTCAATTTATGCAAAATCCACGCTCCGAGCATTGGCAAGCTGCTCTTCGTGTTGTTCGATATTTAAAGGGGCATCCTGGACAAGGAATACTCCTACCTCGAGAGAACAACTTACAACTCTTTGGGTGGTGTGATTCTGATTGGGCAAGTTGTCCACTGACACGGAAATCTCTCACCGGATGGTTTATTCAACTCGGCACTTCCCCAATCTCTTGGAAAACCCAGAAACAACAAACGATTTCTGCCTCCTCTGCTGAGGCTGAATATCGATCAATGGCTAAGACCACCCGAGAATTAAAGTGGATTAAAGACATTCTCGCTTCTCTACATGTTCCTCATCCTGACCCAATTCGTCTTTATTGTGATAGTCAAGCAGCACTTCACATTGCTAAAAACCCGGTCTTCCACGAACGCACCAAACACATTGAAGTTGACTGCCACCTTGTTCGAGATGAAATCATTCACAAGCGCCTTCTTCCATCCTATGTGCCCACACATACACAACTAGCTAACCTTTTCACCAAAGCTCTCGGTGCTAAAAAGTTTGGAGCCATCTTGGTCAAGTTGGGCATTCAAGACTTACATGCTCCAACTTGAGGGGGATATTACCGGACAAAATCATTATTAGACTTAATTAGACTTAATTACAGGAATATAATCACTATTAATGAGTCTATAATTAGACTTAATTATAGGAATATAATCACTATTAATGGGTCTATAATTAGTCTTAATTACAGATGTTATGTTAGAAAAAGAATCGGGTCGGTTCTGTACGGTTCTAATGCTATGGTTATATATATGTATCATTGCTATAGATGAAAGACAGATTGAATAAAACAGAAAATATTCTTTCAGATGATGACTTACATACAAATATCAAAATTACAATATTATTTAAAAATAAAACTCATCCATTTTATGAACTTCATAAAAGTAAATTTTTAAATAATTAATTTATTATGTTATATTATATGCATATTATATATAATACTAGATAAAAGAAAAAAGCTAATAAGAAGTGGACCTATTTGGTCAAAATCCACTAAACCATTTAACCTTTTAAACAATTATATATATATATATATATTTAAATAAATTCATAACTCTAAAAGCAGTTTATTTAATATGGATAATTTCACAAGATTTGTCACCAAAAGTCAACGTATTCTTTTTTGTAATTATGATTGTTTACCTTTCAATTATTTAGGAATGTATATCTTTGTTAGTGTTCCAAAGAGTCGATTTTTTCAACCTTTGGCTGATAAAGTTAAATTGAAGCTAACATCTTGGAAAGGTAAATATCTTAGTATGATGGGTCAAATTTGGTTGGTCAATACGATGATTACTGGATTTCTGGCTTATTAACCAAGTTGAGCAGTGATGATATTCTGGAAAAAGGCATAGTCATCGTGAATTGGGATACGATTTGTTCTCTCCTCTTGAGAATGGAGGTTTCAAGATTATTAATCTTCATCATGAAAATAATGCATATTTTCTAAAGCTTGCTTGGAACTTTGCTTATAACAACAGGCCTTAGTCTTTTTTCTTAAAAACCAGGGTTCTTAAATCAAAATACGAGTTTAGAATGGTTTATAGATCCTCATCTCTTTGTCCTGGAATTAAGCAGTTTTATTCTACTATACTTTGTTAGAATATATGGCCTTAAACGAGAGAGCGGGTGAATTGTTTAAATCAGAACAAAATCCTTTGTGTGAAACTAAATAAGAAATTCAGTTAGCCAAGAAATTAAGCACAAAACAGCAAAGCACCAGAAAAACAATCGGTTGTTTATACCAGTAAAGCAACAACAACTGAATTTAAAGGAGTTTAAGGGAAGAAAGAGATACACAAACAGTTTATACTTGTTCACTCTTAAACCGAAAGCTACATCCAGTCCCCAGAAGCCACTGGACAATCCACTAAGCCTTCAAAACAAATTACACACAAACCACCAAAGTAGTGACCTTGAACCCTTCAAGAAACACACTCACTTTGGCACACCACACTCCAAGAGTGTTGATCTTGACCACCTCAAGAGCACACAACACTCCTTGACAACAACACCATAATTTACAAAATATTCAGAACGAATTACACTTGTTTACAGAACAATCTGAAATCAATACAAATGTAATCATATTCCACTCTCTCTTGAGAAAACCCAAAGCTTGATGTGAATGTTCAAAACTTGAAAGCAATCTTTCACAATTGAAAAATTCAAATTTGTTTTTTCTTGTTTGTTATAAAACATAAACAAACTATTTATATCTTTCAAAGATTGGTTAAAGCATTTAATAGAGGAGCGTATTCAGTTGGAAATCATTTAAAGCACACTCAACTAACAAAATAGAATTTTGTTAGGATTTTCAAAGAAACAATCGATTGAAACCACGAAACAATCGATTGTTTGGTTTGACAGCAAGTCAACCAACCAAAACAATTTTAAACCTTTTCAAAAGCACCTAAGAGTAAAACAATGGGTTGTTTCGACAAAACAACATGTTGTTTTTCACTTAGTTTGAAAAACACTTTAAACTCAAAAAAGGTTTTAAAACACATTAGCTTTAGATTCAACAAAGAGTGGATTACACATTTAAACTACCCAGATCCAATCCTAAACATAGCAACAACTCCAGCCTTGCATCAAACACTTGGATTTGGATTCTTTAAAGCCTTTGATAACTCTTGATCAACAATCTCTCCCTATTTGATGAAGACAAATCCCTGGTTGCTTGTGTTGGACTTTGTTTGAATCTGAAGCAGTTCCTGCAAAACAAAACTTATGTAATACAAAACATCTATAACAGCAGGTTAGAACAACACATTAGCTTGTTTTCTGCATAAGCATTAAAGCAGAGAAAACCATGCGTCGTCCCTTGGCTTAGAGACAATCTGGACATGGGCACCCCTGATCGCAACTCGCCACAACTGTGGCCATAACCCTCGAATAGGGACATTACGACTCAGGTGTGCTGACCCTTGGCTTAGAGACAATCTGGACATGGGCACCCCTGATCGCAACTCGCCACCACTGTGGCCATAACCCTTGAATAGGGACATTGCAACTCAAGTGCGCTGACCCTTGGCTCAGAGACAATTTGGACATGGGCACCCCTGATCACAGCTCGCCACGTTTGTGGCTCGAGCATCCGAACAGATACATAACGACTCTCAAGTCGCAGTGGTGACACTGTTGTGGTTTGAGGCATTGAACAGGTACATTGCGACTCAGGTGCGCTAACCCTTGGCACAAAGACAATCTGGACATGGGCACCCCTGATCGCAGCTCGCCACCTTTGTGGCTCGAGCAATCGAACAGGTACATAGCGACTCTCAAGTCGCAGCTCTCCACCGTTGAGATTTGAGCCATTGAACAGGTACATTGCGACTCAGGTGCGCTGACCCTTGGCTTAGAGACAATCTGGACATGGGCACCCCTGATCGCAACTCGCCACCTTTGTGGCTCGAGCACCCGAACGGGTACATAGCGATTCTCAAGTTACAGCTCGCCACTGTTGAGGTTTGAGTCATTGAACAGGTACATTGCGACTCAGGTGCCCTGACCCTTGGCTCAGAGACAATTTGGACATGGGCACCCCTGATCGCAGCTCGCCACCTTTGTGGCTCGAGCATCTGAACAGGTACATAATGACTCTCAAGTCGTAGCTCGCCACCATTGTGGTTGCGGCCATTGAACAGGTACAGAGCAACTCAGGCCCACGGATGTTCCGCTCAGCGAAATTTTGGGCATGGGTGCCCTTGATTGCAGCTCACCGTCATTTTCAGCTTGAACTTGGACCAGGAAAATGACACTGTCTCGGCAAAGTACTGAGCTCGGGCGTGTCAAAGAAATTTGTAATTGGAATTGTTTCCACCAGGGGTGTCGGTTTGTCTTGGTAAAGACTCCACACCCTGGGAATGCGAGTAATGGGTACGGAGTAACCCAGTTCGACATAAGAAACACTTGGAACTGGACCTAAGGGGATAATCAACATCCTAGTCAGCCATCCTAGAGGGATGTGTGGGGTACCCCTGAATTATAGCTTGCCATGGCTTAAGTATGAAATAGGACAGGTACGGTGGGAACATCCACTACAACCATCAAGTACAAATCGTCTTGGGGATGACTGAGCACAGTAATCTGTTACATTGAATTAGAATGATTATCCTGTTAAAGATAATTGGTTATGTCCATTACTTGAGACGCATAACAAATCACCTTTTTCATGTTAATAAGATTTAATCATGATGACCATTTTGCTTAGGAGTGAAGTCTTTAAATGCATTAGTTGGTTAGGCCATGGTAATCATGTCTATTAAAGAGCATGCATTATCAATATGCTAGTCGAGCCATGTAAAGGGAAAGCATAATAAAATTGAGCATATATGTACAAAGTGTTCGACATTGTTTTGAAGGTTACAAAATGATGTTGATTACAAGAAAGCGTAAGCGACAATGCGTTCTAGCCGTTGATGTGGCCACGTGTACGCTCACGATGGAGTATGGTGTGACGTCATCTCAAGGCACTGCGGTGCGCAATTCACAAGACACGCGTGTTAGAATATATGGCCTTAAACAAGAGGGGGTGAATTTATTATGAAAGGTATTCGCAAACTTTGAAGGTATAATGAAGGCCAATGAAGAATCGCAGATAAAGAAACTATGGAAAGCAATGCACAAAGCTGTTTTAATTGATTTCCAGAAAATCAACCGGTTGTTTTTGCGATTCAACCGGTTGTTTTTATCAACAGTTAAAAACAACTTAAAACAGATATATGTGAGATCAGGGAAAGAAGGAATCACAAACAGATTTATACTGGTTTACTCTTATACCAAGAGCTACATCTAGTCCCCATAAGTCACTGGGTAATCCACTATGCAATCAAAACCAAATTACAAACACCACACACCAAAGTAGTGACGTTGAAGCCCTCAAGAAACACACTACCTTTGCCAAACCACACCAAGAGTATTGATCTTGAACACCTCAAGAACACACAACACTCCTTGGCAACACAACTACAAAATTACAGAAGATTGAGAAAAGGATTACACCTGATCAAAGTACAACTGAAAAGAATACAATTGCATTTCTATTCCACTCTCACTTGAAAATCCAAAGCTTGATGTGAATCTTGAAAACTTGAGATCAAATTTGCCAAACTGAATTCTCAAAACTGTATATACTTCCAAATGTTGGTTAAAAACATTTAAAGAAGGAGCGTATTCAGTTAGAAATCATTTAAGACAGATTTGCCAATCAAAACTGAATTCTACTAGGATTTTCAAAGAAACAATTTTTTGAAATCACGAAACAACCGATTGATTTGGTTTGACAACAAAGTCAACCAAGTCAAACAACTTTCAACCTTTTTCAAAAACCTCTAAGAGCAAAACAACAGATTGATTGGACAAAACAACAAGTTGTTTTTCACTTAGTTGAAAAACATTCCATTTTAAAAAAGGTTTTCAAATCAAATCAGTTTTGGATTCAAACAAAGAGTGGATTACACTTTAATCTACCCAGATCCCACCCACACACAACAGCAACACCAACATTTCATCAAACACCTTGGATTTGGATTTTTTAAAGCTCTTGATCTATCTTGTTCAACAACGCGAGTCACCATGGGCGAGTAATGGACCAGAGCGCGTAAAGCTCAGTTCTCAGAGATCAGACATCGGCGCCTGCAACAAGCAGGTCAGCTCGGCCGTTGGGTCAAGAACAATGGGCTACATGTTTGGGCTCAAGTATGTCCATATTATCTCTCGTTCATGCATTGGTATAATCTTTCGCATATAAGGCCTGGTAGGTCTGAAAGTGTGTTAAATGAGCCTAAGGGTGCATCTTGTGCATTTAGGTCTAGTATAAGTAAAACGTACTCTCTTAACTTAAGCCCAAGTGCGCTAGGGTTTGATAGAACATTGGCATACAGGATACATAATGGCATATGCATGATACAATAACACGTAAAAGCATGTAAATGTGCTTTAAAATAAATTTGATCATGGCGAACGATACCCAAGTGGGTATCCAGGTGGTTATTCTATAAAGATTTGATAAGATTCTGCACAGCTGTGCTGTTAAGATTACACACACTGAAGCGGGATCTTCTCCCATTGAATATGTCCTTACTCGAGATAAGATTCTCATAACAAAAGTTGTTACTGCCAGAGGTAACCTAGCGACACTCTATAAAAGGGACTCAAGATCCCTGGTTACGAAATGTTTTTTCTAACGCTTGGCTAACACTTCACTAAGCATTAAATTGGATACTTCTTGTTTATTATAGTCCTGTACTGACTTGACCGTTGGAGTGCGACCGGCCGTCAAGGCGTCCTCTGTCTTAACAGAAACAACATCCAGACATTGAGGAAAGCACGAGTTCCACCAAGAGGTAGACGGAGTCTGAGCTCGCCTACAGAAGTCTAGTGGAGACCAAGTCAACCGATAGGAAAAATTATAAAAAAGTTCATATATTTTTATGAAACATTTTTATATCATACTCTTAATCAAGTTGTCTTTCCAAAAAAGAATAAATAAAGAAGAATCAATTTCTCTGTCAACAATAAAAAAAAATTAAACATTGAATGTTGCTATAACATTGAAATTTTTCCAATCCAAGGTTTAGTTTAATATTTTATTTATTGTTATTGTATGAATTAAATTATTTTGTTTAAACTTCTATTTTATTTGTATGCCATTTTGTTTTTCATCGGTCACGGCTAACACAAAGTAGGTTTTTGATTTTGCATCATTTTGTGTCGATCTTGATCGATGCAAAATCTTTAATATATATAGTAGAATTTTACTTTCCAGTGCCACTTTTCCCTAAACTAAACACCTAAACCTAAATTTCTCTCTGCTCTCACTTCACTCTCAAGCTCACAAGCCTAGTGCCTTAACCTCCACCCCAGCAAGTTCTGCCCCTGCCCCCACTGCGTTCGTCGACCGTTCCCATCCCCGCACTACCTCCGTGGCCGCAGTCTCGTTGTTGGTCTTCTCTACATTCTTCTCTTTATTTTTGTTTTTTTTTTAATTTATTGTTAAGTTTATTTAAAAAAAATTATTGTTAAGTTTTTTTTCTTCATTCAGGTTCTCCACCGTCGTTGTGCCATTACATCTGATGGACTTCCAGCTTCAACTCCAACTTCCATTTGCTCTTCCACTTAATTGACGAAAGGTAATTTTACAAAATTTCAAAATTTGTTTTTGAGGTTTTGTTTAATTTTATTTTAATGGTGAATGGTTTATTTTATCTTGATTATGTTGTTTATGATTTTATCAGAATGGTGAATGGTTTATTTTATCTTCTATGGGCAATTTTTTTTTTCTAGTTTCTATTGACCCACGCGCTGACACAATGTGTGATTTTAATTTTTTTTTTAATTTCTTTTGCATCGTCCCAAGCAACGCATAAGAGATGTTTTGAACCATTTGCATTGGTCTAGCCAACAACACTTTGTCCCTCTTTACGTCGACTATGTCAATGATATATGTGTCTATTTCACGTCGACTTGATCCATGCAATTTGCGTCACTTTTGTTGGTAGATAGAAAATGGACTTTGCTTTCACACTTTTCTTGTTGACTACATGGCCAATGCAAAATATGACATTTTTTTTTGTTTATTTTTAGTCGTTTGCGTTCATTTTTGGCAAAAAAAAGCGATTTTTGTTGTAGTTAAACTTAATGCAAATATTCCAATATACCCAAACCTCTATTTATCTTGTACCGTCCCGTATCCGGGCGTTGACAAAGTCAAGGTCAAAGTCAACGCCTGGAGTCAAAGTCAACACAAGGCGTCGCCTAGGTGAAGAGACACCAAGTTCCAGCGTCGCCAAGAGGAAGCGTCGCCAAGGCAAGGCAACGCCTAGGTGAAGGCGTCGCCCAACCAGGGCGTCGCCAAGATCAAATATCGCTAAGGCAAGGCAATCACAGTGTGGTTCCCCGGTACCCATGGGTAGGAAAGACCATGGAGGGAGCGACGCCGTGGGAAGGCCTCAGGTCCCGATGATCTGGGGCAGTGATAAAGAGAAGGAAAAGATGGCTTCAAGGCCATAGTGATAGCACCAGCGTAGGGCAGCCTGACTCGTGAAGTACCCCTGCCGCCTCAGAGACGCCTTTGGGACAGATACGACTCAAGGGGAGGGTGACGCCCAGGGTAGCCAGGTGCAGGGTATGAGAGGAAGGCAGATACGCTCTCAAAGTGAGTGACTAGATGATTGGGGGCATGAGTTGGCACCCAAAAAGTCACCCCTTGCGCAGTAGCACTCCCAAGCAGGAGGACTCACACATAGAAACGTCCCAGATGAGCAGAAACGTCCCCAGATGGGGTCACGGAGCTGTGAAGCCCTCCACGTGTACGACAGCCAGGTCAGAATAGAAACACCATTAAGACAGGTACCAGGTAATTAAAGTCATTCAATATAGCTTCTGTTTCGAGCGTTTAAGGTACTATAAAGGCTCCCAAGCGTTTCAACGTCTTAAATGCGCTACGTTTTCTAATTAGACGCGTTAATTAAGTGCGTTACGTTTTATGATTAAAAGCGCTTTAAGGCGCTTTAAATGCTTGGGCAGTTTAAATAGCACCGAGAATGTTGGAAACAGGGTTGGAACTTTTGGCTAATTTTCCAGAAACACTCTAGTTGCTTGCTCGAGCCTTGAGGTTTTGGACAAGGGACTAGGGAAAGATTTTGGCCAGAAGGAGAAAATATACACTAGACACAGTTTCCTTTTTACCACCTTCAGAGTGCCATACGTGGTGCTCCGATACGGAGGTGCATAGCTTTTGGTGTTTCTTGCAGGCTGACTTGAGCGTCGGAGTGCAAACGGCCGCTAGGGCGCCCTTTTGTCCTTCTTTGCAGGAATCCACAGGTAACCAGTGGGAAGGAGTCCTTAGCTGACGGTTGAGGTCGCGCACGAAGACGTCACAGGTCAACCGGACAGAACATATCTTTTCTTACACTATAAAAGTTTTTGTTTTTTTATTTTTAATTTATTTTATTCCATATTTTATGTCTATTTTAATGTTATCAAACGAACCATTAGTCATAAAATTAATATGATATAATTTATGTTTGTCATACTTTTGTTTCCTGTTTAAACTCATGAGCATTAATTTCTACAATAACGCACGGATTTGTAGTGCAAGCTGCAAAATGTGAAATGCAGACAAATAAATACATCAATGACTTGGATTCGTTTACTTGTGTAATGTACCTTTCTCATAATATCATTCATGCCTACAAATAATTGAAGGGGTGGCACCTAATTTTAAGTCACTTGTCCACCATTAAATGTGGATTTTTTTTTTATCATCAAAACGAATTATTAGTCATGAAAATTAATAAAAACTGATGTAATGTTACTGTTATTAGGTCATATGAAATTATAATCTATTTATATTCACTTTATTTGAGAATATCTATAAACTTAATGCAAATACTACAATATACCCACACCTTCCTGTCGGTCATATTCACGTAAATCCAACGCAAAAAAATATATTGCGTTGTCCAGCCGACGAATGAAGGACGTGAAAAGAAGGTGAAAAAAATAACAATAACTTTACGTTGGTTAGATCGATGTATGGGAGAGAAATGATTTGATTATGTCTTCATGACTGATGTTACATGACAATAAAATATTATTTGATACGTCAACCAGGCCAATACATAGATATTACTTTCTAAATTTCTTTTAATTTTTTATTATGTCAATAGATTTATTTATTTTAAATTTATTGAATTTATAATATTATAATAAATATATTATTTTGAATAATTTATTTTAGAGTGAAATTTATATTTTGATATAAGTTAATTAAATTAAATTTATTTAGTTATAAAGTGTTTAATATTAAAAAAATATATTATTTGAAAAATTTAAGAAATAATTGAAAAAAATAGAAAAATAATATTTGAGTAAAGAAAAAAAATTATTTAACCTTTTCAAATGTTATGTAAAATATGTATAAAATTCGGGATATAAATTTGACATGTAGTAATTAATGTAAAATTTAATGGATTTATTTAAAAATAAAGAAGCAATTATTGTCATTTAAGAAAAGAAAAAATTAGGGTAAAATCTTTGATTGGTAACTTTAAGAAAATATGAGTTGATCATTGTGGTTTGATGGAAGGCAATTTATTTTGAAATCGAGATTTTTCTTTGATGTCCATTGTGGTTCAAAAGAGTTGACTTCTTGTTCTTGCCAGTTGAGAAGCTCGCCAGTTAACTCTAGTGACAAGCCTTAACTCCGTTTGTCTCTTCAGGAATCTGTCCTATCTCTTGTGGCTCTGGAACGTAGCTCCGTTGAATAGAGGGGGCCCTAACTATTGATTACACTCTGACGATCAAGTTAGTAAGGGCTTGCTAGAATTTAAGAAGTATTCAGTTTCAGTCTCAGAAACAACGTACGTTTACCTAGGGTCTCAAGCCCCTTTTTATAATTACTAGTATAACAACTTTCGTTCACGAGAATATAATCTCAACTGAAAACATACTCAATAGCAAAAAATTATGTTTAAGGGCACGTTCTCTCAAGGTGCTACAACAAAAAAGAATCTTATGTCCAAGGAGTGCATAAAATAATAACAGAACAACCACCTGCTAGTAGGGCACCAACTTATGCGCCAACATTAGGGGAATATTCTGCCTGCGGGGTCACCCTACAAATGGTGCAACGTTATCTTTTATCATGCATGCAACGTAGCCCCTACGTGCCCTAGAACACATATACTTAAGCTCAAAGAAACATTTTGATGGCATTCCTATGAGCTCTTCTTTGCTTTTTGGTGATGAAACTTGCGAAAGTTTGTGGAGGAGATGAGCAATGTAACTACAAGAATACATGAAGGAAGAACACTTATAGAAGGAGTTTGCTGGATTTTGAGAATTGGAAGAACACTTCACGCCACTTGGTTCCTTGATCCAAGATAAGTGATGGAGTGCCGCCACTTGAAGCTCACCATTGCTCACAAGATAAGGCAAAGGAAGAAGAAGACTCAAGACTCACAATTTCTCTCCAAATTTGAGTATAGTCTCTCTACTATAAAATTCCAATCTGAATTGTACAAGCTAAGCACCTTTATTTATAGCCTAGAGGTGCTGAAAAATAGGTGGGAAATTTCAAATAAAACTCATTTGAAATTCCCACCAAAAACAAGTCACATGGGAGGTGTGACCTTTTTCTACTATGACACCTCCTAAAAACTACACCTACACCCCCCTACTAAGTCACATGGACAAAGTGACTCTCTCTAATACATGCACACCTATTTATTTAATATCCACACCTCCTACAAGAGTCATTCAAATGATGCTCTTTTATTTAATGCTTGGCCTTGCCCCTCATGGTTTGGACTTGGGCTTGGGCTTTGGGCTTGGGCCTCATCTTTTGCAAAGACTAATAAGAAGAACTTTAAATGCTTTGGCCCTTGTCCATTTCTTCTATTGATAACATCTTTTTGATTCTCATCACCTTCCTAGGAAGTATGGGTGCCTTGAAGGTGCATGAGAGTGGGGAATTGGGGAGGTTCAGCCAGCCCCTTTAAAGGTGATGAAGTGAAGATTAAAACCTAGATGCTAGGCAAAGAGTAGTGTATGACACAAATTTGGCAGCATAACAATACTCTATTCAATCTTACAAAATGAGAGCCAAGCACCTCCTTATATAGGATTGGAGGGCTGGAATTTGAAGAGCCAAATACAAATGAAATGTAATCTAAATGACATGCAAATGAAGGAGCACATGGAGGCACATGGAGCACATGGCCTCCTAACTTGCACATGGACGTCCTAGATTAGTGGAGAGCTTCTAGAAACCGTAGCTAATCTAGGTTAACTCCTCCTTAATCCTAATTTGCAGAATTTAAACAAAGGTTCATAAGGCTATGCTATTTACACCACAAATAAGACTAAGCTACACTTTGTTGGGCCTTCTTGGATGTCAACTCTCTTAGACGCTCCTTGTGTTGCCTAGACGCTTCTTGTGTTGCCTAGACGCTTCTTGTGTGTGCCCTTTATGCAAGGTTGGTCCTAGACGCTCTCTTGGTTGCTTTTCATGCAAGGTTGGTCCTAGATGCTCTTTTGGGTGTTGGGGCCTCTTCTATCAAATTTACTTAACCTAGGCACCATATGTGTTATGCGTACCCCTAGGTTAAAAAATACCCTTTACTAGTGGCATAAAAGGGTAACTTATGCCACAATGGGTTTACTAACCAGACTAGGCCCAATCACATGGCCCCTTTATATTGGTCCAATAGCTGAGCTAACATGCCTGTGTCGTGCACTGAGATCCAAACACCGAGTATTGAGCCCTGAGCGCTCTGTCTAGTGCAGAAGCCCCTCAGGCTCGAGCTGAGCTTGCTTCAGCGAAGAGGCTATTTGCATGCCCTAGTGGCTTACGTGTCATTCTCACAATGGGCAAACGTGGCATAATGCACGAAGCGTTTCCGAGGTGACATCTCACCATGCATAATCCTATACGCACACGTGGCATTTCATCAACGGTGGAAAGGCGTTGCCGCTTGCCATTCCTACATTTGTTTTAAGTTAACATTCGAAAGCTTTCTCCACTCATTGTTTCATTTCTCTTATACTTGCGAACCCTCCGTGCCTCTCTCAAACTCACTACGTCTCCTTCGCGAACCTCGGAAATTTCGTCTTCCTTAAGTGCCTCCTAAAACAAGGTACTTTCCCTTGTTCAACCCATTACTCTTGTACTTACATGATCATCCGTTTGAAATATTTGTTGCGATCACACTGCCTGAGGTGGGGTTGTTCTGGTTTATTCTTTTCTGCTTATGCTCGTCGTTATTTCTACTAGTTATATGGTTTCGCTTAAATCTGAAATGTATCATTGCATGTGGTTTACTTTGCCTGAATGTGTGTCTGTATTTGCTTGTGTTTGTATTTCTAGACAATCTTGAAATGGATTACAAACCTGTGTTTCCCTAGGCACCTCACAATCAGTTAGAAGAGCTTTCCATACACACTTCTCGTGAAAAAATAGTGGCCCTTATCAAAAGCGAATGTCAAAACAAGTGTCATTTTGGAAGAGAGAACGATAGAGCTCTTAGGATAATCCCGTGTAGAGAGGATGAACCTATCTGTTGCGATGAGTTTTTGGAGCCTGAGGGTCCTTTTTTTATTTTATGCCACCGTCTTCAAAAAGATTCTTCTTCGTTTACCTTTGTTCAATTTTGAAAAAGAACTCCTCACCGAGATCAACGTGGCCCCTGCCCAGCTACATTCAAATAGTTAGGCATTTGTTCAGGGTTTTTCAATTCTTTGCACACAGTTTGGCCCTTTGCCATCTGTGGAAGTCTTCCTATATTTCTTTGAGGCCAAAAATCTAGGTTGCCAAATCTGGGTTTCCTTCAATAGGGTGGCTGGGAAAGCTTTGTTATTTCTCTTCCAGTAGTCTTACAAAGGCTTCAAAGGCAAATTCTTGAAGATATGTTGCAACAAGAAGGACCCAACTCTTCTAGATGAGTTTCCTTTATACTAGACTGAGAAGCCTAACTTCCAGAGTGCTCGATGCCTGGAAGACATGCCTCAACGTGACTAGGAGGTCTGCTACTTATTTTCAGGCTTAAAGGTGGTCTTTGATACCGCCACCCTCATAAGCACAGAGTTCTCCCCAGGGGGGCTAAAGGCTTACATTGGTGCTTCTCATTCTGTACTCTCAATGATGTTGACTTTATTATAGTTGCCAAATTCCTCTTGTTTTCTTTGCAGACAACATGTTGGCTCGGATTAACAAGAAGGATTTGGAAAAAAGATGATGGCAGCTGCTCAAGCACTCCAAGCCTAAGATCTTAAGCTCAAGGCTCTTGTTGTAGCAGCTACAACCCCCACTGAGGATGACGAGGAGACCTTCTCTGGGCTAGTCTTCAAAAGGAGAAGGAAGACACCAATTGCCCCAACTGAGAATTCTGAATCAGATGGGCGTGCTCCCTCCCACCATTCTTCTCTACCGAGTCCAACCGCACCGAGTGATATGAGGGTGGTGCTAGAGGACGAGGGTACCAACTCTTAGGGAGAAGGACTATGGGACCAAAGTCTAGATGTCCCATCCATTCTCGAGAAGACCCTATTGCTCAACAAGGCGAAGGAGAAACTGGTAATGTCTAGAGGTGGACCGTCTAGTTCAAGAGACCATAAGGCAAATGGGGCAGGCTTTTGCTGCGAACTGCTTGGTCATCACCACATTAAAAGAGTTGCAAGGATCGGCCGGCCAGAGGTCCCAAGAGGTAGCTGAACTCCACCAGAAAGTGGAGAACCTTCAAGGAGAAACGACCAAACTTCAGGACGAGCTCCATCGGTCGAAACAAGAAGTCCAAGGAGGCCTTAGGTTTATTTGAGGAGAGGACGAGACAAGTGGCTGAGGTGGAGAGGCTCAAGGAGGGACTGGCCTAGAAAGTCGAAGAACTAGCCAAGGAGAAGGACGCCTATACCACTGATTCTGGTAACTTCTACCTGGTGAGCTTTGAAGACGCTATTGCGCAAGCCTCAAGTATTTACCTCAAGATGGACTTTTCTCAACTTGGCCCTGGCAAAACTGTGGTAGATGGGAAACTCGTGGAAGATCAATATTCTTTGTATAACTTTCCACATTTTGTAGCACTTTGAACAATTTTATCTTATTAACCATTCTTATTTATGCATGCTAGCTGTAGCCTTTCTTCTGCCAATTTAGCTTTTTATCTTTGTTAAACTTCGACTAGTGTTATTTATGCTTAATGAAAATGCAATTAGCACAAACATAAAACCTCTGGGTAACATACCAATTCACCCTTATGCTAACCCATTTAAACTAAAAGGGCAACAAACTTAAAACTTCAATCAAACGCGTAAAATCACAATGTTTTGGAAATCTAACCTTGGGATGACCCCTTCTTTCGGGTTGCAAAGAAACTCTCACCTTGCTTGAATTCTTCTCCACTACTTAAACAGGGATCGCATAACTAAAATTGGATGTTGGCTTACGCACCAAGTCAACTCTCGAATCATTTCCCTCGCTTAGAATATCTGACTTGGGTGTTGGCTTACATACCAAGTCAACTCTTCAACGATTTCTTTTGTTTAGAGTATCTGACTTAGGTGTTGGCTTACACACCAAGTCAACTCTTCAATGATTTCCTTGGGTTAGAGTATCTGACTTAGGTGTTGGCTTACACACCAAGTCAACTCCTAAACAATCTTCTTCTTGAACTATTGCCACCCTACAAGGTGCTCCAACTTAGGTGACTAGTGTTGAGGTAGGTCGTCTTACCTACTCTCAGCCAATCAATCTTAAGTTACAGTTACTCAGGATTCAGGGTGCCCGAACTCAGGATCTTACCGAGAAAAGGTTGCCCCCTCTGAATTACACAAACTTCGAAACACCTATACTTGGAATCTTACCAAGGAAATAGGTCGCCTCGTGTAATCATTACGTAATTAGTTATACACACATGGTGCTTACCCAGATAATCTTACCGGTAAGTCGCCTTATCGTGTGTTAACAAGCAAATAATTCTAATGCATCGTCTTTTAAGAACAATTTTCATTGGGTGACCTCGTTAAAAAACCCTCGTAAGGGAAAAAAAGTGTTTCCTTTATTGTTCAAATTGTTCGTAAAGTATAAAAATATCTCAACTGAAATAAAACTTGAGGATTTCCCCATTCCATGTTCGAGGTATAGCTCCCCTCTCTAGGGTTTCAAGCCTGTAGGCTCCATTTCCGAGCACCTCCACAACGCGAAATGGGCCAGACCATTTTGGAGACAACTTATTCTCCAACTAATAGGGATGAGCTTTTTGCATCACCAAGTCGGCAACCTGGAACTGACAAGCCTTCAACTTGGTCTTCTGCTTCAACTCAACCCTTCTTTTTAAGGCTTCAGACATGATGCAAGCTTGTTCACACACCTCATCTAGTAGTTCCAGGTTCACCTTCTTCCTTCATTAGATTCTTCTATCATGAAGTTCTGAAACTGATGTCAACTTTCTTGGATCTACACGAGTATCATGGCGTCTGACCCATATACCAAACTAAAAGGCATTTCCTTAGTTGTGGACTGAGAGGTGGTTTGATAGGCCCACAAAATTTGAGGCACCTCTTCTAACCAAGTCCCCTTATCCTTCTCTAACCTCCTTTTCAAACCTCTGAGCAAAACTATATTGGCATACTCGACCTGACCATTCGTCTGAGGATTTTCCACAGAGGAAAACACCTGTTTGATACCGAGTTTTGCGCATAACTTGCATAACTACTGACTTGCAAATTGGGTACGATTATCGGATACCAAATGCCTTGGAATCTCAAAACGAAAAACAATGTTCCTTCACACAAAGTGTTGCACCTTGTGGGCAATAATCTGTGCGACTGGCTCAACTCCTTCCCACATTCCTCTTAAACCGCCTTCACCTCTGCGAAATCTACTGGGAGCAAACCATCGGCTAGGTAGCCCTGATATGGTGTCATCCAGGTCTCTACCACGTCGACTTGCAGGACCTCCGATGACTCCTCTCCCAACAAGCTGTAAATGTTTATTCTGGGCACCTTCAAAGTCTCTTGTGCAAAGACCGATGCCTCCTTCCTTGTTCCAAGCTGACCTCCAGGGTTCTCACATGGTTGACCTAAACCATCCCTTCCGTAGTGGTTATGGGCGATTTCAAGGTGTCTTGAATGACAGACCTTTGTCGACCTCCCTTCCCTGAGCTCGCCCGCTTGGACAGCAGGTCGGCTCGGGAATTATGTTCTCTTGGGATATGCACCAGCTAGAATGTGGAAAAAGTTTCCTTTAGAAACACAACATACTTGAGGTACGAGGCCAACTGTGGGTCTTTAGCCTGATACTCACCTATAACCTGCCCGGTGACCAGCAACGAGTCACTCTTTACCAATAAGCTCTGAGCACCCAATTCCCTAGCCAATAACATCCCAACTATCAGGGCCTCGTACTCAACTTGGTTGTTGTTGGCCTTGAAGGAAAATCTCATGGCCTGCTTGATCAACAACCCGTCAGGTCCCTCCAGAATGACCCTAGCACCATTCTCTTGCTGGTTACAAAATCCATCCATTGAAAAGACCCACTTGAAGTCATCACCGTGTGGCTGGGTAGCCTTAGATGATAGTTTTGCCACAAAATCAACATATACTTGATGCTTAATAGGCCCCTTGGGTTCGTAGTGCATGTGAAACTCAAATAGCTCGACTGCCCAACGAACCATCCGACCTGCTATGTCAGGCTTCTAGAAGACCTTGCGGATAGGCAAATCATCATCACTATTATAGTGAAACTTTGAAAATAATGACGAAGTCACCGAGCTGCAAAAACCACTGCAAAGGAAACCTTTTGGATAGCTTGATATCGTATCTTTGGCCCTTGTAGCACCTTGCTCACGAAGTAAACTGGCCTTTGGACTTTATCTTGCTCTTGCATAATGACCAAGCTTATTGCTCGATCGGTGACTGCGAAAGAAAGACGAAGGGGGTACTTGGAAATGGCTTACAAAGGATAGACGGGCTGGCCTGATAGTCCTTCAATCTGACGTATGCATCTTCACACTCGTGAGTCCACATGAAATGGTTATTCTTCTTCAGGCATTGAAAATAAGGGTACCCCTTATCTCTTCCGGCTGATAAGAATCTGGACAAGGCGACCATGCGCCGCGTCAGCTGTTCTACTTCCTTCACACTGGCAGGGCTCCTCATTCCTATGATAGTTGCGCATTTGTCTGGGTTCGCTTCTATACCTCGTTCAGTGAGTAGAAACCCAAGGAACTTCCCTTCTTCCACCATAAACAAACATTTTTTCTGGGTTCAACTTTAAATTAACTTGGCTATCGTGCTAAACAGCTCTTCCAAATCAGCAACGTGTTGATCCCTTTCTTCTAAGGTGACGACCATGTCGTCCACATATGCCTGTACATTCTGCCTAATCATTGGTGTGAGGACCCTATCCATCAGTCTTTGATAGGTGGCACCAGCATTCTTGAGGCCAAAAGCCATTAACTTGTAGCAATAGCTAGAGAGCTCAGTCATCAAGGCGGTCTTACTCTCATCTCGGGGATGCATGCGGATCTGATTGTACCCTGAGAATGCATCTAGGAAAATAAGCAATCGATAACTCGAGGCATTGTCCCCCAAGCAGTCTATGTTGGGTAACAAATAAGAGTCCTTGGGACTGGCCTTATTCAGGTCTTTAAAGTCGACCCACATCCTCCACTTCACATTGGCCTTTTACACCAATACCAAGTTTGCTAACCACTCAGGGTATTGAATCCCCTTATGTGGCCAGCCTTCAAGAGCTTCTGCGTCTCCTCCTTGGTGATCTTGTTGATCAAGAGAGATCAAATGCTTTGTAGAATCCAAATCCAAAGTGTTTGATACAAGGATGGTGCTGATGTTATATTTAGGGAGGGATCTGGGTAGAATAGAATTTGATCCACTCCTTTGTTGAATCTAAAACTTATGTGATTTAAAACCTTTTAGAAAATAAAGTGTTTTTCCAACTAAGTGAAAAACAACCTGTTGTTTTGTCGAATTAACCGGTTGTTTTGTCGAATCAACTAGTTGTTTTACTCTTAAGAGTTTTGAAAAGGTTGAAAACTGTTTTAGTTTGGTTGACTTAACTGCCAAACCAAACAATCAGTTGTTTCGTGGTTTCAACCGATTGTTTCTTTGAAAATCCTAACAAAATTCTATTTTAGTTGTTGAATGTGCTTTAAATTATTTTCAACTGAATAAGCTCCTTCATTAATTGCTTTGACCAATCTTTGGAAAATATAAATGGTTTGTTTATGTTTTCAAACAAGCAAGTGAATTAGATTTGAGTTTTTCAATTGTGACTGTTCCTGCCGGTTGACCAAGCGCAAGAACATTGCCTCATCACGGTCTTCCTCCACCAGCTTTAACACCACAAGCACTTCAAGTCCTCACCACGGATAGTCTCTCTGAGAACCTGAAAACACAAGATGGCGCCTCTGCGGCCGGTGGCGCTCCGACGCTCAAGTCAGTAACAAGAACCCCCAAAAACTGAGAGAAAACTATGCTCTGTAGAGCCGTACTAAAGTGCACTGAACCCAAAACAATGAGCCGTAATAAACGTACCTCTGCCAATTCTGTTAAGTTTACCTTTTATACCTAGGTTTCTTCTCTCTGCAGGCAGTTACGCTTTGGACGCGTGGCTCGCATCCAACCCTGCACGTGTCATCATCAGGGCTGGGGCAACAGGCAGTACCCAACCCTACACGTGTCACCATCTGAGCGGGGGTAACTTGAGCGTCATTTCTATGTAGCATCCAACCCTACACGTGTCATCATCTGGGTTGGGGTAACAGGTAGCATCCAACCCTACACGTGTCGTCATCTGGGTTGGGGTAACTTGAGCGCCATTTCTTGCGGTGATGTCAGACCACCTGATCTTCCGTTATCTAACACGGCGACCACACCAACCTGGCGACAACCGACTATGTACACTGCAGAATGCCACTTCCACAAACGGTGACTATGTTGACTTCTTGACCACCCACCTTTCTCTTGTCCACGTCATCACACCCGATGACCTGATCGGTACAGTGACAAAGTTGATTCTAAGATTTGAACATTCACATCAAGCTTTGGGTTTTTCAAAGAGAGTGGAATAGGATTGCAGTTGTATTGATTTCATTTTGTACTGTGAACAAGTGTAATCCCTTATCAACCTATTGTATTTCTGGTGTTGTGTTGCCAAGGAGTGTTGTGTGCTCTTGAGGTGGTCAAGATCAATACTCTTGGTGTGTTTTGCAAAAGGGAGTGTGTTTCTTGAAGGGTTCAAGGTCACTACTTTGGTGGTTTGTGTGTTGTAATCTGGTTTGATTACTTAGTGGATTACCCAGTGGTTTTCTAGGGACTGGATGTAGCTCTTGACTTAAGAGTGAACCAGTATAAACTGTTGGTGAATCTCTCTCTTACTCTAAACTCATTTAAATTCTGTTTTAAGCTTTACCGGTATAAACAACCGATTGTTTTTCTATTGCTTTGTTGTTTTATTGCTTATATTCTTGGCTAACTTGATTCCTGTTCTGGATTCACACAAAGAATTTTATTAAACCTCGAAAATTTTTCAAAAACCTCTTTTAAACTATTCACCCCCCATTTCGTTTAAGGCCATATATTCTAACAATTGGCATCAAGAGCTTGGTACTTGTAAAGTATTCAAGTTTGGTCCTAAAATCTTTTTTCTATGGCTGAAAAACTACCTTTTGGGGAGGGTGCCTCAATTAACAGGTCACCTTTGTTTTGTGGTTTGAATTATTAGTTTTGGAAAGTTAGAATGAAAATCTTTGTTGAATCTCTTGATAAAGGAATTTGGGATGCAATTGAAAATGACCCTTTTATTCCTAAATTTGAAAAGGATGGATCTTCTATTGAAAAACCATGGTCCCAATGGATTGATGCTGAAAATAAAAGGGCCAAGTTTGATTGTATTGCCAAGAATATCATAACCTCTTCTTTGAATTCGGATGAATTTTTTAGGATCTCACAATGTGCATCGGCTAAGGAAATGTGGGATACTCTAGAAGTCACCCATGAAGAGAGCAAGGAAACATACTTGTACCGACCCATCCCCGGGCGTTGACCAAAGTCAAAGTCAAACATATGGTGGGACCCACCAAGGGACCCAAGGGAGAAAGTCAATAGGTTGACCACTTTGGGCGCACGTTGGGGCGTCACCAGGTGTGGGCGTCGCCAGGTGTGGGCGTCGCCAGGTGCGGGCGTCGCCAGGTGCGGGCGTCGCCAGGTGTGGGCGTCGCCATGTTGAGGTGTCGTTGAGGTCACCACCCGATACCCACGGGTAGGGAAGACCGTGGAGGGGGCGGCACAGTCAGAGGGTCACGGTACGGGCGATGAGGCCTCAGGCCCCGGTACCTCAGAACAGTAATAAAGAGAAGAGAGAGGTGGCTTCAAGGCCATAGTCCCAGTACAAGTACGGGGTAACTTGACTCGTGAAGTACCCACGCCACCCTTGGAGAATCCTTGGGACAGATAAACCCAAGAGAGGGCCACGCCCAGGGGTGAACCATGTGCATGGGACGAGAGGAAGGCAGATACACTCCTAGGGCGAGTGACTAGAAACTGGGGCGCATGAGTTGGCACCCAGGTAGTCACCCCTCGCACTAGATGCACTTCGAGGAAGGAAGACTTACACGGTGGAATTTTCCTAAGTTGGGTTACAGCGTTGTAAGGCCTTCCACGTGGGATTGCGGTTAAGTCAGAAGGACACGTGGCAGTAAGCACTGAAACCTAAGGTATATAAGCTTTTCTGAAAGCTTAGCAAGGTACGTTTTACTCAGTTTACACACTTTCTGATCATTCGCTCGCTTACTCACTGTACGCACGAGTGGTTGGAGAGAGAGGGAGAGAGCAAAGTTAGTTACGATTCAGTTACACACCTTCAGAGCATTCAGTTACGGTGCTCCGATACGGAGGTGTTTGATGTTTCTTGCTTGCTTGCTGACTTGATCGTCGAAGTGCAAACGGCCGCGAGGGCGCCCTTTGCTCACTTCATTTCAGGTACTCACGGAGGCGTAAGGCAGAGATCTAAGTTGAAGACGAAGGAGTCGTTGTTCGCGAGTTAGAACCACGCACGAAGATTTTCTCGGTCAACCGGCAGGAACAATACTCTAATACAAGAGTATGAGATGTTTAAAATGCTCAAGGGGGAATCGATTGTTGAAGTACAAAAGAGATTCACTCACATCATCAACCATCTAATGAGTCTTGGAAAAACCTTTGACAAAGAGGAGCTAAACATCAGGATTCTCAAGTGTCTTAATAGATCTGGCAACCTAAAGTCACGACAATTTTTGAATCAAAGGACTTGACATCTTTGACTACAACCTCCTTGTTTGGAAAGCTTAGAGAACATGAGTTGGAGATGAATAGACTCAATGTTTAAGAAAGTAAAGACAAGCATGTGAGGAACATTGCCTTGAAAGCTGCCAAGCACAAGAATAAGCAAGACTCAAGTGATGAAAGTGAGGAAGAAAATATTAGCTTGTTGTCAAAAAAGTTCAACAAATTCTTGAAGAGAAACCGCAACAGAGAATCCAACAAAGAAATGTATGGAAACACGAAAACTAGTGATTTCAATTCTAACAATTATACTTGCTTTGGTTGTGGAGAACAAGGGCATATAAAAGCTGATTGCCCAAATAAAGAAGGCAAGGAAAAGAAGTCAAGCAATAAGGAAAATAAAGGAAAATAAAAAAGAGCATATATTGCTTGAGATGAAAATGAAGTCTCTTCATCAAGCTCCTCATCAAGTGAAGATGAAAAAGCCAATCTATGTTTAATGGCAGAAGGAGATGATGATTCAAACAGCTCAAGCAGTGTAAGTTCTTGTGCTTTCGTAAGTGTTGAAAATTATAGCCAATTACTTCAAGCTTTTAAAGAAACTCATGAAGAAGCTAACCGATTGGCTCTCTCAAACAACCGATTGAAAGGGTTGAATAACTGGCTTGAAAACAGAGTCAAGACTCTTGAAGAAGAATTAGAAAAGTCAAAAATTGATTTTGAAAAACTTGAAATGCATTGCAAAAATTCTTCTCACTTGAGTGACTCCAAGATTTGTAAAAATTGTAAAACTCTTGAGAGTAAGATCCACTATCTTGTAAGAATTGTGGATAAACTTTCAAAGGGTAAATCCAACTTTGAAACTGTCTTGGCATCCAAAAAATGTATTTTTGGAAAATCTGGTTTGAGGTTTTATCCTCAAAAACAAGAAAAATGGGATTTCAAAACCTTTTTCAAAAGTGCCAGAAAAACAACTGATTGAAAGATCGAAATAACTAGTTGTTACATGCTTTTACTTCATGAAGAGAGACCACTCAGTTAGATTCTGTAAATTAGGAAATATTCTGTTCGTAAAGGTATTTTGAAATGGATTCCGAAAGGTTGTGAGGTTTCCAATGATAAAGCTGAATCAAAAGGACCCACATTTGCAAGGGGACCAAATCTTTTTGCTTGAATTCATTATGTTGCAAGAATACTAAGAGAAGCATGAAGTCTTGAGTTATCTGATCAAGCTTTTGGAAGAAAAGAAGTGTGTCTGGAACTGAACTAAGGGTATGTACCAGCTCAAGATGTCTTGAAAGCCAAAAGAAACATTCTTGATCACAAACAATGACTCATTGAAGGGAATTCATGATAAAAGGATAAAACCTTCTTTATCTTTGCTTTTCTATCATAAATTCATACAAAATTCTTCATCTGCATATGAACAATTGCTTTTTAAACTCTTCTCTGTTTTTGCTTAAATTTCATACACTATTGTTGCTGCAGAAAAACAACCGATTTGTTGTCTCGAAACAACTGATTGTTTCTTCTCTGACAGCACTGCATAAATAGATTTAATTTCTTTATGCATTCTATCTTTTACAGATTTCAATCTTAAAGAGATTTTAAGTCAATAAAGCAGTCATGAAAGCTTGATTTGGTTCTGAAGGAGGTTACTTCTTGTCATAAAGGAATATATTTCATATCTTCGAAATTCAAGTGCCTTTATGTCTAGTCAAAGTCACAAGTGCTGACCATGTGATTTTCTGCTCTGGGCTGACGTTTTTCTGTGCAAAAGTTGGACCAGATTTCTTCCTTGAAGACTAGAACCCACTTCGACCAAAGAATCAAAGAGGGATTTTGTTTCGCTATAAAACCCTCTACAGTTGTTTTCCTTCACAAAAATAATCCATTGGCTCATCTCTTGCTGCATCTCATATTCTTCTTCTGTGTGTGCTTTTTCTCATTATGATTTCATGGATTCCACTCCTCCAACATTAAAAAGGTTTAAAACCAAGGCTGTGAGATCAGGAGGACGTCTTGAGGGCTCGTGTTTAGGAGACAATGAATTGATTGAGAAATATCGCTTTGAAACAAGTAGAAAAGTGATAAACAACCTAAAAGTTGTCTCTTTTAGTTGGTTGAAGAGTCAAAAGCTCGATGATGTGAGAAGGCTTCTCAAAGAACAGCTGCTAAAGAGGTTCTTGGAGATGAAAGGAAACATCTATCCGGATCTTATTCGGGTTTTCTACACCAACTTAAAATTTGAAGGTAACAATCTTGTTTCTCATGTCAAGGGTGTGGATATAGAGATCACTCATGAGGTGTGGGCTACTGTGACTGACCTAAAGTATGCTGGGTTGACAATCAACAAAGGAAACATTGGTGTGGTGGAAGACTTCAACAAAATTCAATATTACAAAAGTTGTTTGAAGAATCCTCATGCTCAAGTAAGGACATGCTCGGTTGGAGGGCTAAAATTAAATGAAAGATTGTTGGCTCTCTTTATCACTTGGATTCTAACACCAAGAGGAAGTAACCATTCTTTTCTAACTGAGGAAGATCTTGTTTACATATAGTGCATAATGAACAAAGTCAAGATTAATTGGATTCATATCATTAAGGAGCATATGCAAAAATATGAGGTTAAGTGATTATCATTACCCTTATGCTATCTTGATTTCTAATTTCGTACATTATTTCAAAGTCAATCTTGAGGGTGAAACATCTGAGTTGGTGAAGTCAACCTTTGAAGTGAACAATGGATCACTAAGCAAGATGGGTTTTACCAAGATCAATGGAGAATGGGTGAGTAAAGATGGTGAACAAGGTGGTTCCTCAAGTGGCCTTCATGCTGAACATGGTGAAGAAAATCAAGAAGATGTTGAAGGTGCTGATATGGATATTCTAGATGCAGAACATACTGCTACTGATTTTGGTGCTGGAACAAGTGCTGGACATCAAGGAGATAGGACTCCTCCAATGTTTCCTTTGAGAGCTACATGGTGAATAGGCTAGATGGCTTTCCGAAAAATCAAAGGAATCTTCATGATCTATGTGTTTTAAACTTTCAGAACTTTGATAATAAATTTCAAAGCATGGATACACGGTTTCAAACTCTTGATGAATGGATTGAAGCTGTTCAGAATCAGATTTTCGAGCTGTAGTATGGAAAAGAAGATTGAAGAAAAACAACCGGTTGATTTCTCGAAACAACCGATTGTTAAGCTTGAAAGTAAAGGCTTTGTTGTTCTTTCTATATTTGTATTGCTTTATTTTGAACTATTCTATTTAATCTCTTCTTAGAGTCTATTTGTGAAGACAAATAAGGGGAGAATATGATTTTCGTGTTGTCTTACAAAATGTTATAACTCTGCTATTACTCTGTTTTTAATTTCTATTGCATTATTGGTTTGTATGAAGCTGTTTTTTGCTTTGTTTTTGGCTGGTTTTTTTGCTTTTGTGATTATGCAGAAAATTAGTTGATATATAACCTGCTATGAGAGATGTTATGGATTCAATCAGGATCAACACAAGCAAACAGGGATTTGTCTTCATCAAATAGGGGGAGATTGTTGATCAAGAGTCATCAAGTGTTTTGTAGAATCCAAATCCAAAGTTTTTTATGCAAGGATGGTGTTGCTGTTGTGTTTAGGGAGGGATCTGGGTAGAATAGAATGTGATCCACTCCTTTGTTGAATCTAAAATTAGTGTTTTTCCAACTAAGTAAAAAACAACCTGTTGTTTTGTCGAATCAACCGGTTGTTTTACTCTTAGAAGTTTTGAAAAGGTTGAAAACTGTTTTAGTTTGGTTGACTTAATTGCCAAACCAAACAATCAGTTGTTTCATGGTTTCAACCGATTGTTTCTTTGAAAATCCTAACAGAATTCTGTTTTGGATGTTGAATGTGCTTTAAATGATTTTCAACTGAATACGCTCCTTCATTAATTGCTTTGACCAATTTTTGGAAAATATAACTGGTTTTTTTATGTTTTCAAACAAGCAAGTGAAACAAATTTGAGTTTTTCAGTTGTCACAAAGTTGGTTCTAAGATTTGAACATTCACATCAAGCTTTGGGTTTTTCAAAGAGAGTGGAATAGGACTGCAGTTGTATTGATTTCAGTTTGTACTGTGAACAAGTGTAATCCCTTCTCAACCTACTGTATTTCTGGTGTTGTGTTGCCAAGATCAATACTCTTGGTGTGTTTTGCCAAAGTGATGTGATTCCACTAGCACAATTAGAATGATTCTTGACATTCTCAGGAATCATCTTGAGTTAGTTATGAGATAGGCACTTTATCATAGAAATGGATCAAGGTTCTATGAACAAGAACTCACCAAAACTAGTGCCAAAACACAAACTCATATAGAAGTTCCAATTATAGTCAAATTGAACCGAACAAAAAGGCACAAAAGCTAAACAAACTGAATTAGAATGCTGGAAATTAAATTGTACCGAACTAAAAGCTGGAAAAAGAAGAAGAAAGACGAAGAACAGCAAGGAACAACAAAGAACCGAAGCAACACAATTAACAAGGAAACAAGCTAAGACAATGAAATAACAAAAGAAGAAAGGAAGGAGAAGAGAGTGCTCATGAAGATGGATGTATGGTTGGATGATCACGCCACTAGAAGGATGGTTGCTCCTAGACGAGTGTGCTGCCGCCACTTGAGGACACCATGGATCCTTCAAGATAAGACTAGAGAAGAAGGCTCAAAAGCTCTCCAATGATCACTCAAAACTTGAGTATAGTTTCTTTTCTCTAAAATTCCAATCTGAATTTTACAAAGAGAGCACCTCTATTTATAGCCTAAGGTGCTGAAATGCAAGCTACACAAATTCAAATTTCCTCCCTAAACATATTCTAGAACCGGCGCCAATTGCAAGGCATGAGGAAGGTGTGACCTCTTCCTTCACTTTGGCACCTCTTATTCTACTCCTACACCTATCTACTAACGCACCCCCCCTCCTAAAGCTCCTAACTAAAGCCTAAAAGATGCTATAACAAAAGAGGTTTCTAATGTTTCCCTCTAAGCACCGTCAACTAAAGAAATTACAAAAAGAGAAAATAAATGTCCCCTAGCTCCTAAAGCTTTGAACATGCTTCTTATAAGCCTTTGAGGTGGGCTTTGACCTCCATGGGCGTCCTCTATTTGTGCCTCTACCTCTTCTTGATCTTGTTGATTGGCCTCCATGTCCACTTGAGCTTGATCTCCATCATACTCCCCGAGTTGGAGAGAATTCGACCACGAATTCTGGAGACCTACAGAAAAAGGAGTTAGATCGCTGACATTAAAAGTATGACTACCTAAGAATGTATCAGGCATATCTAACTCATAAGCATTGTCATTAATCCTCTTGAGGATTTGGAAAGGTCCATCTCCTCGAGGCATTAGTTTGGACTTCCTTTGAGTAGGAAAGCGATCCTTCCTCAAGTGAAGCCAAACCCAATCACCCTCATCAAACAACAATGCTTTTCTCCTTTTATTGGCATGTTCAGCATACTTGCCAACCTTCTTCTCAATTATCTTATTGATGTCTTTATGCAAAGTTTTAACAAAAGAAGCCTTTTCATCCCCATCTTTGCACAAGACATCTCCAAGAAGGGGAATAGGAAGAAGATCAAGAGGTGTTAGGGGATTAAACCCATAGACCACCTCAAAAGGAGAATGTGAGGTGGTAGAATTTACTACACGATTATATGCAAACTCAACATGGGGTAGTAAATTCTCCCACACTCTAGGATTCCCCGAAATAAAACATCTCAATAGTTGTCCCAAAGTTCTATTCACCACCTCGGTTTGACCATCAGTTTGTGGGTGGCAAGTGGTAGAAAATAAAAGCTTAGTCCCAAGCTTGCCCCACAAGGTCTTCCAAAAGTAACTCAAGAACTTGGGATCTCTATCGGACACTATAGACCTAGGAATCCCATGCAAGCGAACCACTTCTTAGAAGAAGAGGTTTGCAATGTGGCATGCATCATCCACTTTGTGGCAAGGAGTAAAGTGAGCCATCTTTGAAAAACGATCCACTACCACAAAAATGGAGTCCTTTCCCTTTGATGTATTGGGTAAGCCTAAGATGAAATCCATAGATATATCTACCCAAGGCATTGAAGGGATAGGAAGAGGAGTATATAGACCATGTGGATGCATTTTAGACTTAGCTTTGCGACAAGCTATGCATTTATCACACAAACTATGAACATGTTTATGCATATGAGGCCAAAAGAAATGTTCATGCAACACATCCAAAGTTTTAGCAACCCCAAAATGTCCCATTAAACCCCCTTCATGAGCTTCTCTAACAAGAGATAATCTAATAGAGCATTGAGGAACACAAAGACGTTTTCCTTTAAAAAGAAAGCCATCTTGAATAAAAAAAGTCTTTGTGTCCTCCCTTAAGACACTCTTGATAGATGAGCGAAAAATCAAGGTCATCATGATAAAGTTCCTTAATGTGATCAAAACCAAGATATTGAGAGCTTAAAAGATTTAGCAAAGTGTATCTTCTAGAAAGAGCATCCGCTACAATATTTACTTTGCCTTGCTTGTGTTTGATCACATAAGGAAATTGCTCAATGAATTCCACCCACTTAGCATGCCTCTTGTTAAGTTTGTTTTGGCTTTTCAAATATTTAAGAGATTCATGATCACTATGTATCACAAACTCTTTGGGAAAAAGATAGTGTTGCCAAGTAAACAAAGCCCTAACAAGTGCATATAATTCCTTATCATAGGTGGAATAATTGAGATGACTTCCCTTCAATTTCTCACTAAAATAGGCTATGGGGTGGCCCTCTTGAAGGAGAACAGCCCCAATACCTATGCTAGAAGCATCACACTCAATCTCAAATGTCTTAGTGAAATTAGGAAGGGCCAATATGGGAGCATTAGTCAACTTTTCATTCAAAGTGTCAAAAGCATTTTGTTGTGCTTCTCCCCATTGAAAGACCACATCCTTTTTCACTATGTCATTGAGTGGTGCGGCAATGGTACCAAAGTTTGGGACAAATATTCTATAGAAAGAAGCAAGTCCATTAAAACTTCGGACCTCATTCAAAGATTTCGGTGTAGGCCAATTTTGAATGGCCATCACCTTTGTTTTGTCCACATGGACCCCTTTGCAACTCACAACAAACCTTAGGAATACTATATGATCAAGAGCAAACATACATTTAGCAAGCTTAGCATACAAATGTTCCTTCCTAAGGGTTTCTAAAACTTGCCTAACATGCAACCTATGGTCATTCAAAGATAAGCTATAAATGAGAATGTCATCAAAGTAAACAATAACAAACTTACCAATGAAAGGTCTAAGAACATGATGCATGAGGCGCATGAAAGTACTTGGTGCATTAGTTAGACCAAAAGGCATAACTAACCACTCATATAAACCAAAGTTGGTCTTAAAAGCCATCTTCCATTCATCACCCGGTTTGATACGGATTTGATTGTAGCCGCTTTTAAGATCAATCTTTGAAAAGATTTTTGAACCATGTAATTCATTCAACAAATCATCTACTCTAGGTATGGGATGCCTATACTTAATTGTTATGTTATTGATGACCCTACAATCCGAACACATTCGCCATGTGCCATCCTTTTTTGGCACTAAGATGATAGGTGTTCCGTCCGGTTGACCGGGACCTCAACCGTCAGCTAGGGACTCCTTCCCACTGGTTTCCTGTGGATTCCTGCAAAAAAGAGGACAAAGAGGCGCCCTAGCGGCCGTGTGCACTCCGACGCTCAAGTCAACCAGCAAGAAACACCAAAACTGTCCACCTACGTCTCTGAGCACCGCGTATGGCACTCTGAAGGTGGTAAAAGAACTGTGTATATCTTTGTGTGTGTTGTCTCTTTCAGGCAAAAATATTCCTCAGTCACTTGTACGTAACCTTGAAGCACGAGCAAGCAACTAGAGAGTTCTCTGGTAAATTTGCCAAAAGTTCCAACCCCGTTTCCAACATTCCCCTCGCTATTTAATCCTCCCAAGCATTTAAATCGCCTTAAAGCGCTTTTAATCACAAACATAACGCACTCATTAAAGCGTTTAATTAGAAAACGTAGCGCATTTAAGACGTTGAAACGCTTGGGAGCCATCATAGTGCCTGAACGCTCGAAACGGAAACTGTATTGAATGACTTTAATTACCTGGCACATGACCAAGGGGTGTTTCCATTCTGATCTAGCTGTTGTACACGTGAAGGGCCTCACGACGCCATGACCCCATCTGGGGGCGCTTCTGCCCACCTGGGGACGTTTCTACGTGTGAGTCCTCCTGCTGGGAGTGCTACTGCGCTAGGGGTGACTTTTTGGGTGCCAACTCATGCGCCCAATCATCTAGTCACTTACTCTGAGAGCGTATCTGCCTTCCTCTCGCACCCTGCACCCGGTTACCCTGGGCGTGACCTTCCTCTTGGGTCGTATCTGTCCCGAAGGCGTCTCTGGGGCGGCAGGGGTACTTCACGAGTCAGGCTGCCCTACCTTGATGCTATCACTATGGCCTTGAAGCCACCTTTTCATTCTCTTTATCACTTTCCCGAGCTATCGGGACCTGAGGCCTTCCCACGGTGTCGCTCCCTCCATGGTCTTTCCTACCCATGGGTATCGGGGAACTACACTGTGATTGCCTTGTTTTTACACTGTTTGATCTGGCGACGCCCTAGTTGGGCGACGCCTTCACCTAGGCGATGCCTTGCCTTGGCGACGCTTCCTCTTGGCGATGCTGGCACTTGGCGTCTCTCCACCTAGGCGACGCCTGGCGTTGACTTTGACTCTTCAGCCGTTGACTTTGACCTTGATTTAGTCAACGGCCGGATACGGGACGGTACACAAGCCCCCCAGTCTTAAGCCGAAGACTTGTCTTCAGCGCAAAGACTAAAGCCTCGCCCACGCCGTCCACGTGCCCTCCTAATGACGTGTCATTCTCTGCTGACTCAACAATTCTTCGAATTACTGACGTGACACTTTCTGAACCACAGGGGTATTCTTAATGGCTGATTGGACATCCCCAGAAATGGGAAAAATAATGTCCTTTGAGTCTGCGCTTAATCGCGTGCCACGTGGCTCATCGTGCGGTCATCTTTAAGAACCTCTTGTGCTCCCCCTGAGCGCTTAATCTTGCAACACGTGGCATCATCACACGGTTATCATTTGTTGCCCCTCGCGCTTCTCGTAACGTTTAAGTTACCAACCCCGTGCTTGCCACTACTGTTACATCCACTTTCTCTGCCCTTTCTCACTGTTCATCTTCTCTAAATCCCTTCTCTTGTGACCCCTGTTCGTTCGTGCTTCCGCTCTCCACGCCCTTCATCCCCCAAAGGTACGGTTTTTTCCCTCCTTGATGATTCTCTTTACTGTATGAACTGCTTGGGACTGTCCATATTACCGCATTTCTCTGGATATTGTTTGTGTTCTTCTTCGTTCCTCTCGTTTCCCTTCGTTCTCGTGTGGGTAGGGCGCTCCTAGGGTCCTTCCATTTTTTCCCTTTTCTTCTCCCAAACCCCTTTTCTCTGAACCCTTTCTTTTTTTTTTGATCTTCAGCTTTGGCATTGATGGCGAAAACTAAGACCGTCGCGCCTCCCCCGCTCCCTAAGTCTTATTATAAGGGCGAATACGACTGGGCTCCCGACAAACTTCTGGACGAATGTTCCCTCCTGAACTCTGTTGAGGACGTGGAGGCTCATAGGGGGGACCCTGCGCTTTATAATTTCAACGCCTTTCACAAAAATCACGACTCCCAAGTCTTGGTAAGCCGGGTGCTACCTGGGATGCCCGTTTGTGCGGACTCACGGGATATTGGGGGATGCCCCTTCTTCTTCCTCTATCAAATGGTGCTCAAGAGGGTGGGCCTGCGTCTGCCCCTCGCTTCTTTCGAAAAAGAGCTACTTACAGAGATAAACACTGCTCCCGCCCAGCTCCACCCCAACAGTTGGGCTTTCGTGAGGGGGTTCCAAATTCTCTGCGGCTATATAGGTGTTCCCTCTTCTGTGGACGTTTTCCTCCACTTCTTCGAGGTAAAGAAACAGGGGAAGAGCCTATGGATGAGCTTTTCTGGCATCGCCGGGCGCATCATTCTTACGCTCTTCCAAAATTCGTTCAAAGGATGGAAGGGGAAATTCTTCAAGGTACGTGCGACCAAGCGCGATCCTACCATCCTAGAGGGCTTTCCCCCATACTGGATGGATAAGCCCATAACTATGAAGCCCCTAGCTTTGGATAAGCTTGCCCCCTCCGACCGGGATGTGTGCAAAGCCTTGGCGGGACTGGGGATAGTCTTCGATACCGCTAAACTCATCGCAAACGAATTCAATGCCAATGGGCTTTCTACCTACTTCGGTATCTGCCCTTGATTGTTTATGATACATTAGTTGTTGTGGTTATCTGCATGTGTTTGGCCATAGAATTTTCCCTCTACTTCATCTGAACCAACCTTTACCCTACTATTTTTTGCTGTTGCAGGTTCAGTGATGACTTCCTCGAGACGGCTGGCTCTTGCCAAATTTTTGAAGAAGGCAAAATCTACCAAGGAAGGTGGGGACGTCGTAGCCTCCGACGTGCCCACCGTTGCTTCCCTGCCGATCCCTCCACCATCTGCCTCTCCTTCTCCCATTGCTGCGGTTCCGTTAGCCATGGCGTCAACCCCTGCCTCAGCGCGTCCTAACAAAGGGAAAAGGGTGTTGATAGTAGACTCCGACAGCGAAGGCTCGGGTTCTGCTCTGGTTCCTCATAAGAGGAGGGCTACGGGTCTCATTGCCTCACCCGCCGCGCCCCCCGGCGATGGGAACTCTCTCAGGGACGATCCTCCCAGTGCCACCTCACCGCCGCCTCCGCCAGTCCACGAGGAGCGAGAGGAAAGGATTCACTTGGTTCCCCCACCTTCGCCGTTGCCGCATCGTGACGTAGCTGAAGCGTCGGGCTCCGCCCTTCCTGTATCAGTCCCTGGCTCGACTTCGCGCAAACCCCGGATTCCTCGCTCCATTCATAGGGAGTTGACGCAGGGCTTCACCGAAGGGATGACGCCAACTGATCCTCAAAAAGGGGGAGGTATGCCTTACTATATGGGGGCCTTCCTGGCGGTGGCAATCAAGTGGCGCACTCAGGCTCGAAATGCTATCAAAGGGAGGGAGGTTCTTCGCAAGCTGAGGCAAGAGGTGGTGGCGTTGAAGGAGGAGAAGCAGAACTGGGGACTCAAGGAGGAAGCTTCCCAATCTCTGCTAAGACTGGCCCATGAGGGCAGGGAGGGAGCTGAGGCGTACGCGCGAGAACTGGAACAGGCGGATGCCGCTCAACTAGCCCAGCTCACCTCCTATCAAATCCAAAACATTGGCCTGCAGGAGGCGGCTCTCACATCCGAGGCGCAGCGGAAAAAACTTGATGAGTTGGATGCTGCTTGGGGGCAGAAGCTGGGTGAAAAAGAAGACGCCTTGACTGCTAAGGTTGAAGCTTTGAGCCTTCTACAAGCCGAGGCTAATAAGCTCCGGGTGGAGAAGGAATTTCTGGAGAAGCAATTGGCATCCAAGGATTCCAGGATTACCGAACTAGAGGGGGAGGTCCAAGAACTGACTGGGAGATGGCGGGGGCGTTTGAGGAGGGTTTCCAAGAGGCTCTGACCCAGGCATCCTGCGAGAACGCGGGCATCAACATTTCGAACTGCGACCCCACTCACCATGTCGTCGACGGGAAGGTCGTGCCCATGGACTTGGAAGACTGAACCGCTGTCTCTCACCCGCCACCTTCAGCTTCACGCTTAACTGCTTCACACTTTACCTTCGTTTTTTATTTTATCTGTTAAAACTTGTAATTCTTTGAACTATCCGTACTCTTGTTACTGATTTGGGGCGTTCGTATGATTGCCTTTATGTCTTTGCCATATACGATTCTGCTTGTGCGATCTCATTCTCATCTTTTACCTTCGCGCGCTTCGATTATTTTATCTGTGTTCTGCCTATTTCTTTCACTTCGTTAGATGGCCTTGTATGCCTGGGAGAGGTCACACGCCAATCCTCACATCCATGGAGAGGCTCACTTAGTGACGCCGTATCGTCCACGGGATGTCTCTGATGCCGAAAGGTCCTTTTCTTGATCCTTAACGCCCGGCGCCCACGCCTAAGGAGAGGCCTGCTACAGCAGCACCGTATCGTCCCCGGGTGTCTAAAACGCCGAGTGCTCTGGGGGGGGGGGGTCTGTTCCCTCCATGGTCTTTCCTTCCCACAGGTATCGGGGAACGCCCTGCCTGCGATTCGCTGGTGTTTGGCGGTCTTATCTCCCTCCACAGTCTTTCCTACCTGTGGGTATCGGGGAGGCGACGCCAGTGACTAACTTTGCCTTCTTTGATTTCGTCTCCCTCCACAGTCTTTCCTACCTGTGGGTATCGGGGAGGCGATGCCAGTTGGTATTTGGGTTGGCGACGCCAGTGACGTCTCACGCTGGCGTCCCCCTTCACGTCCTTTCAGGCGACGCCTCGGGTGTCACCTTTACTTCGACATTGACTTTGATTCTTGCCTTGGTCGACGCCTGATGACAGCGAAGAGCTCAAGGTTTTGCCTGTGCCATCCACATGGCGCTTCTTGTATGGCTGATGGGACGTTCCGTCATTCGACTTGATCCACGTGGCGCTGCTTGTATGGTTGATGGGGCATTCAGTCATTCCATTAAGTTCTGACTCCTGCTGTGCCCTTGACTCACTTTCGACGGCGCATCGTACCACTGGATATTCTGTTGATACGACGTTTTCTGACTTTAACCAGTGGTGCCAGGGTCATCCTTCCATCTTCTGCCACGTGGACCAATCGTGCGGTGTATCCATTCGCGTCGTTTGGCGCTCTAACCGCTTTATTTAACTCTTCAAACTCTGAAACTATCCTCATCATTTTCCCACTCTTCATAATCTACTTACGTTCTTTCCTCTTGCACCCTTCCTTCTTGCACCCTTTCATTTTCACAAAGGGTTGTTCCAGCATTCGCTTCCCACGCCAAACTCTTGCATTTCTTGCGGTCTCTACCCTCTTGAAAATCCCTTATCTTGTTAAAGAATGTCTTCTCACGCTGCTTCCTCCAGGGTCCGTCCCAAAGACTTGTACCCTTGGGCCTCGAGTGAACTTCTTGACGAGTATTCATGCTTGCTCTCAACCAGGGCCATACGGGAACACAAAGGGAATTCATGTTCCTATGACCACCGGGCCTTCGCGAGGAGGCATGACGACGACATCGCTGTGCTCCCTTGCACTCTAGGGGAGCCAGTATGTGGAGACGAACGGGCCAACGAAGGGGTCCCTTTCTTTTACTTTTACCAGGTGGTGTTCAAGACCATCGGAGTGCGCTTACCCTTCTCCTGGTTCGAGAAGGAACTGCTGACGGAGATCAACGTTGCTCTGGCCCAGTTATACCCCAACAGCTGGGCCTTTGTCAAAGCCTTCGACATTCTCTTCGGGTTTCTGGGTTGTGCACCCTCGGTTGACCTCTTTCTTCACTTCTTTAAGGTGAAGAGGCAGAGAAACAACCTCTGGGTAACTCTCAGCAATGTACCCGGGAGGGTCCTCTTCACACCCTTCCAAAGCTTGTTCACCGGGTGGAAAGGCCGGTTCTTCAAGATCTGTCGCACTGACCTTGTTCCCGACGCTCTGGATGGGTTTCCGCTATACTGGGTGAGAGAGGAAAAGGCCTTCAAAGCCAAACCCCTCAAGAAGCTGGCTCCAAGTGATCAAATAGCTTGCCGGATTCTTGCTGAGGCGGGAGGTTTTGACTCTGCCACGGTGATCAGCCTGGAGTTCAACGCTGGGGCTCTCGAGAAGTACATATGTAAGACCCACTGCCTTAGAAAACTCAGCCTTCATTACTTTCTGTACGTGCATGTCTTGCTTCATGGTGTCTCTAACACATCTTCTCCCTTGGTGCAGGTTCGAAGATAAACCAAGAAAAGAGGACACGACTTACTCGAGCTCTGCAGGCTGGGAAAGGGGCTTCGCCTTCCTCCAGTGATAACTCTGATGACCACTGAGGAATGGCTTGTTCGTGTTTTTGCATGATTTGTAGCGTTTGCTCCGTTTGTACTTGTATTGAACATTGCTTGTAACAACAACTTTTCAATATCATACTTGATTTTTTGCAACGCCACCTTACTTTGCATATGCTTCATGCACTGCGCACTTTCCTTTCGTCCTGTTCTTCCAACGTTGCATAACTTCATTTGGGCGACGCCTTCTCAGGGGCGATGCCCCTGTCTAGGTGACGCCTTCTTTCTGGGTGACGCCATGACCTAGGCGACGCCTTCTTTCTTGGCGACGCCATGGCATAGGCGGCGCATCACATTACTTCAAACAGAGAAAGATAAAGGCTGAAAACCAAGGCACTTCTTTTTCTCAAACTGGTTTTTCCTTTTATTAGGGTGACCTCATTAAAAAACCCCCAAGGGGGAAAAAGAGCGTCCCCTTCAACTAAATTGTTACATACTACTTACATAAGTCAACTGAAATAAAATTTTAAGTTGGCTGCATTCCAACTGCGCGGGATGGGGCCTCCATCTAAAGTCTCCAGGTTGTACGAACCGTTGCCCTTAGCCTCAGTGACTCTGAAGGGCCCGGTCCACTTGGGAGACAGCTTATTCTCCAACTCGTATGGGTGAGCTTTCCTCATCACTAGGTCGCCAACCTGAAACTGTCGCGGCTTTACCTTAGAGCTATATTGCCGCTCTACTCTTCTCTTCATCACTTCAGCTTTTATTCTAGCTTCTTCCCTGGCTTCTTCTAGCAGATCCAGGTTAACCCGCCTCTCTTCATTGGACTCCTCCGCCACAAAGTTTTGAAAACGTGGCGAGCTTTCATGTATTTCTACTGGAATCATCGCGTCCGACCCGTACACCAAACTGAAAGGCGTCTCCATTGTAGAGGATTGGGGCGTGGTGTGATATGCCCATACAATCCTTGGCACCTCTTCCGCCCACGCCCCTTTGGCTTTCTCTAACCTTCTTTTTAACCCCCTCAGCAGAACTCTGTTTGCCAACTCTACTTGTCCATTGGTCTGGGGTGTTCAACCGATGCGAACACTTGTTTGATTCCTACTTCAGCACACAGATTTCGCAACTGCTGACTGGCAAACTGGGTCCCGTTGTCGGATATCAGGCGCTTAGGTACGCCAAAGCGACACACAATGTTTCTCCACACGAAATGCTGTACCTTATGCGCAGTGATCTGTGCCACGGGCTCCGCCTCTATCCACTTAGTGAAGTATTCGATGGCGACGATCAGATACTTCATCTTCCTGATTGCTAGTGGGAAAGGGCCCAGGATGTCAATTCCCCATGTATGGAAAGGCCACGGGCTGTATATGGACCGCAACTCTTCTGGCGGCGCCTTGTGCCAGTCGGCGTGCTTTTGGCATTGCCTACACCGCTGGGCGTGACGTGCGCAGTCCTCTTTCACTGTTGGCCAGAAGAAGCTTGCGCGTATTACCTTGGAGGCTAAGGATCTTCCCCCTACGTGGCTTCCGCAGATGCCTTCGTGTAGCTCCGCCATTATCTTGGTACACTCATCGCCACTGACGCATGTTAGGATAGGGTGAGTGAAACCGTGCCTGAACAGCACCCCATCCACCAAAGTATACCTTGCGGCATTTCTTTTGACTTTTTTACCCTCTTCAGGGTCCACTGGAAGAGCCCCATCCGCCAGGTATCGCTTATAGGGCGTCATCCAGGTGTCTCCCCTGGACAAAACACATACCTGCATCTGCTCTTCCTCAGGCACACCCTTGTACATGCTGATGCGGGGCGCCCTCTGCGTATCTTGGGTCAAAGAGGAATGACTCCTCGACCTTCCCCTTGATGTATAAATCTGGAGGACATCCACCCTGTTGTCTTCCACGAATCGACGCGGAGCTTTGAGGGTCTCCTGAATCACTGTCCTCTGTCTACCCCCCTTGCCTGAGCTGGCCAGCTTTGCGAGCAGGTCAGCTCTGGCATTCTGCTCCCTCGGGATATGTATCAGCTCAAGAGCGTTGAACGCCCCCTTCAACAACTGGACGTATTTCAAATACGCCGCCATCTGTGGGTCCTTCGCCTGGAACTCACCCGACACCTGCCCCATAATCAACTGAGAGTCGCTCTTCACCAGGAGGTTCTGTGCGCCCATCTCCTTGGCCAAGAGCATTCCTGCTATCAGGGCTTCATATTCTGACTGATTGTTACTTGCCTTGAAGGCGAAGCGCAGGGCCTGCTCGATCAGTATGCCGTCTGGTCCCTCCAAGACTATTCCCGCACCGCTCCCCTGCTGGTTGGAAGAGCCATCAACCGAGAGCAACCACTGCGAACTCGCTTCCACCTCTTGCTCACCTCCGGGCGAAAGTTCTGCTACAAAATCTGCGTACACCTGCCCCTTGATGGATCCTCTAGGCTCATACTGGATGTCGAATTCTGACAGTTCCACCGCCCAGCGTACCATTCTTCCTGCCACATCAGGTTTCTGCAGCACTTTCTGTATAGGGAGGTTGGTCATCACCACCACTGTAAAGCTGTGGAAGTAATGACGGAGCCTCCTAGCAGAGAACACTACCGCCAGCGCCGCCTTCTCTAGTGCTTGGTACCTCGTCTCAGCCCCTTGTAAGGCCTTGCTTACGAAGTAGATGGGCTTCTGACTCTGGTCCTGCTCTTGGACCAACACGGAACTGATGGCCCGCTCCGTTACAGTAAAATACAACCGGAGGGGCACGCCCGTTACCGGCTTGCAGAGGACCGGTGGCGTCGCCAGGTACTCCTTCAGCTTAATGAAAGCCGCTTCGCATTCATCAGTCTATGCAAAGCGACTGTTTCTCTTGAGGCACTGGAAATATGGGTGCCCCTTCTCTCCTCCGGCTGAAACAAACCTCGAGAGCGCCGCCATCCGCCCTGTCAGCTGTTGCACCTCCTTTACCGATGTCGGGCTCCGCATGGCGATAATAGCCGCACATTTGTCGGGGTTCGCCTCTATCCCCCTCTCGGTGAGCAGAAAACCCAAGAACTTACCGGCCTCTACCCCGAAAACACACTTCTCGGGGTTCAACTTGAGGCGGTACTTGGATATTGTGTTGAACAACTCCTCCAGGTCTGCCATGTGCTGCCCCCTATTCTGCGACGCCACCACCATGTCGTCTACATAGGCGTACACATTCCTCCCAAGAATTGGCGCCAGGACCTTGTCCATTAGCCTCTGGTACGTGGCGCCCGCATTTTTCAGCCCGAAGGGCATCACCTTATAGCAGTAACTGCATGTCTCAGTCATGAATGCAGTCTTGCTCTCGTCTCTTGGGTGCATCTTGATTTGGTTGTACCCTGAAAAGGCATCCAGGAAACTTAGCACCTTGCTGCCGGACGCACTGTCTACCAAGGCGTCGATGCTGGGCAGCGGATACGAGTCCTTTGGGCATGCCTTGTTCAGGTCCGTGAAGTCAACACACATCCTCCACTTTCCGTTCGCCTTTTTCACCAAGACGACGTTGGCGAGCCAGTCAGGGTACTGAATCTCCCTGATGTGGCCAGCGCTCAGCAGCTTCTGCGTTTCGTCTTTCACCACCTGTTGTCGTTCCTCATTGAACTTTCTCCTTCTCTGACACACGGGGCGGACCGTGGCGTCCATGCTGAGGTGGTGACACAGGAAATCAGGGTCGATGCCTGGCATATCCGAGGCGGACCATGCAAAGGCATCTAGGTGGCGTGAAATCACTTCTGCCACCCCTTCCTGTTCTTCTGGGCTTAACGAACTTCCTAACTTGAAAGTCTTGCCGCCAATCTCCCTTTCTACGGCATTAGCCGCAGGCTGCTCCCTGTTGTCATCTTCGAAGGGCGCCGCCTCTTCCACGGGCGTCGGGTCGTCAGGGCCTTCCTCCATTGGCACATCTGCTTCGGGCATCGCCCTCTCCGCGATGGCCTCTTCAGGCGTCAGCCCAGCGGGCGTCGCCTCAATCATCTTCGCGTCCGCGCTCGGCGGACGTTCATACACCATGAATACGCCTCTCTTGGTTTTCAGGCTATTTTCATAGCATTTCCTCGCCTCCTCCTGGTCTGACCTGATGACTATCACCCGGCCACTGAGATCCGACAGCTTCATCTTCATGTGACGGGTGGAGGACACCGCGCTCAGACGGTTTAACGCCGGTCTACTTAGCAAAATATTGTAGGCGGAATTAGCGTTCACGACGAGGTACCGGATGCTCTCGGTACGGGAGGCCTCTCCGTCTGTGAACGTGGTCCTCAACTCCAGGTACCCCCGGACTTCTACCTGGTTATCTCCGAACCCATACAAGCACCCAGTATAGGGACTCAACAGATCGGGCGACAACCGTAACTTATTAAAGGTCAACAGAAACATGACATCAGCCGAACTTCCTTGGTCTACCAGCACTCTGTGCACCTTCCTTCCGGCGGTGACGACTGAGATGACAACGGGGTCGTTGTCGTGGGGTACCACATCTCGGAGGTCTCTTCTTGTGAACACAATATCTGACTCCCATGGCTCCCCCGAGAGCCTCTCTTCGATTGAATTCACTCCCCTCGCGTATTTCTTTCGCTGGGAGGCGGTGGGTCCTCCGCCGGAAAAACCTCCAGCAATGGTGTGGACCTCGCCAAGCACAGGCATCTCGTGTGCTGGTTCATCTGCTGGCGGCGGCAAGGTGGCGGTCGTTGTGGAATCTGCGACATAGTCTTTCAAAAACCCAGTCCTCACCAGCTCATCTAGCTGGTAGCCCAACGACAGACAATTATCAATGTGGTGCCCGAAAGCCTCGTGGAATTCGCACCAAGAGTCTTTACGAGGCCCTAACACCTTGTCAGTCTTCACCGGTCGCCTCAGCCTCTCAGCTATGTTAGGCACAGCGATCAAATCCTTCAACTCAACCACGAAGTTGTACCTCGCCGGTCTCGCTCTTTCTCTGGCGGGGCGATCGCCCCCTGCTGGACCCCGGGGCTGGGGCTTTCTGGCCTCGTAGGGGCGTCTCGCCTCTGGCTTCTTTCTCCCCGTCGTGGTCTCGTTGACCCTGACGGGCTGAGCTCGCGCCGGTCCCCTCGAACGTGAGGGCACGACGCTGGTGCGCTTCACACATACCTCCCCTTCAGAAGCAATATGCTCTACCGCCCTAGGCCGTAGTTCAGCGAAAGTCCTAGGGCGGTTGCGGATAATAGATTGTCCAAAGGGGCCGGGGCATACGCCTTTCACAAATGCGTACACGATCATAGGCTCCTCTGTTGTACCAACCTTCACGACCTGGGCCCCGAAGCGATTGATATACTCCTTCAGGGTCTCCCCCTGGTACTGCTTCACATCGAACAGATCGTAAGAGACCGGCGGCGGGGCCTTGTTGGCTAAGTACTGTTCCCTGAACAATCGCGACAATTGGCGGAAAGATGTGATGTGACCCTCTGGGAGGCTAATGAACCAATCCATAGCCATCCCGGTCAGGGTGCTCATGAAGAGCTTGCACTTGGCGGCATCAGAACCGCCTATCAGGACCATCTGTGTGTGGAATGCAGCAAGGTGTGTCTCTGGGTCCTCCATCCCGGTGAAGATCACCTTGGGTCCCGCGAACGTGTTCGGGATCGCTGTGTCTAGGATCTCCTGTGAGAAAGGAATGGAAAACTCCCTTGGTGGGGAATGGTTCTCCATCTCGTCCTGTCCAGGCCGCCTCCGATCGTTTCTCAGGCCCTGGCGAAACTCCTCATTCACATGGTGGAGCTCTTCGTTCCGCTCATGCGAGGCGTTAAGGTCTGCCTGCATGCGTTCCTGCTCCATTTTCGAATCCGCCACGTCCTGCTGCAGCCCCCTCATTATTTCCAGGACCTGCTGCATGGATAGTTCTGCTGGGGCTGCGCGTGCTGTGCGTCGTCTGGTGGGGGCCATTGTCACTCCAACCTCCTTCAACGTTACTGTAACTTGGTAGGTTTTCTCGAACTTGTGATGGGACTGATGTTTTATATCGGCCCCACGGTGGGCGCCAAATGTTCCGTCCGGTTGACCGGGACGTCTTCGTGCGCGACCTCAACCGTCAGCTAGGGACTCCTTCCCACTGGTTTCCTGTGGATTCCTGCAAAAAAGAGGACAAAGAGGCACCCTAGCGGCCGTGTCCACTCCGACGCTCAAGTCAGCCAGCAAGAAACACCAAAACTGTCCACCTACGTCTCTGAGCACCGCGTATGGCACTATGAAGGTGGTAAAAGAACTGTGTATATCTGTGTGTGTGTTGTCTCTTTCAGGCAAAAATATTCCCCAGTCACTTGTACGTAACCTTGAAGCACGAGCAAGCAACTAGAGAGTTCTCTGGTAAATTTGCCAAAAGTTCCAACCCCGTTTCCAACGTTCCCCTCGCTATTTAATCCTCCCAACCATTTAAAGCGCCTTAAAGCGCTTTTAATCACAAACGTAACGCACTCATTAAAGCGTTTAATTAGAAAACGTAGCGCATTTAAGACGTTGAAACGCTTGGGAGCCATCATAGTGGCTGAACACTCGAAACGGAAACTGCATTGAATGACTTTAATTACCTGGCACATGACCAAGGGGTGTTTCCATTCTGATCTGGCTGTTGTACACGTGAAGGGCCTCACGACGCCATGACCCCATCTGGGGGCGCTTCTGCCCACCTGGGGACGTTTCTACGTGTGAGTCCTCCTGCTGGGAGTGCTACTGCGCTAGGGGTGACTTTTTGGGTGCCAACTCATGCGCCTAATCATCTAGTCACTTACTCTGAGAGCATATCTGCCTTCCTCTCGCACCCTGCTCCCGGTTACCCTGGGCGTGACCTTCCTCTTTGGTCGTATCTGTCCCGAAGGCGTCTCTGGGGCGGCAGGGGTACTTCACGAGTCAGGCTGCCCTACCCTGATGCTATCACTATGGCCTTGAAGCCACCTTTTCATTCTCTTTATCACTTTCCCGAGCTATCGGGACCTGAGGCCTTCCCACGGTGTCGCTCCCTCCATGGTCTTTCCTACCCATGGGTATCGGGGAACCACACTGTGATTGCCTTGTTTTTACACTGTTTGATCTGGCGACGCCCTAGTTGGGCGACGCCTTCACCTAGGCGACGCTTCCTCTTGGTGATGCTGGCACTTGGCGTCTCTCCACCTAGGCGACGCCTGGCGTTGACTTTGACTCTTCAGCCGTTGACTTTGACCTTGATTTAGTCAACGCCCGGATACGGGACGGTACAATAGGCATAGCACAAGGACTCATGCTATCTTGCACCCACCCTTTCTCAATCAAAGCCTCAACTTGTTGGCGAATTTCCTTGGTTTCACTTGGATTGGTCCTATATGCAGGACGGTTTGGTAAAGAAGAGCCCGGTATCAAATCAATTTGGTGCTCAATCCCTCTCAAAGGTGGAAGTCCATTTGGAGGATCTTGAAACACATCTTGGAACTCTTCTACCAAATTTTCCAAGCAATGAGGACTATCAACAAGTGATTCTACTCTAAGAGTTCTAGGGATGGCTAAGAAAAGAGGATGATGAGCCACTATTTCCCTATCAATGTCACGCCTAGACACAAGGAGTGTAGGCTTAGAACTCTTATCTTTTTTATCTTTTTCACTCTCCCTCTTTTTCTTCATGATAACTTGGTCCTCATGGACTTCTCTTGGAGAGAGAGATTTTAAAGTAACCTTGTGACCATGGAATTCAAAAGATAGTTTGTTGGTAAAGCCATCATGTAAAACTTTTCTATCAAATTACCAAGGCCTTCCCAAAAGAACATGAGTGGCTTCCATGGGCATAACATCACATAATACCTCATCTTTGTATTTTCCAATGGAGAAATGGATGAGGACTTGTTTATTGACAATTATTTCTCCTACTTCACTAAGCCATTGTAATTTGTAGGGCTTTGTATGAGAGATAGTAGGCAATCCAAGTTTATCTACTACTCTTGTACTAGCCACATTTGCACAACTACCCCCATCCACTATCAAGAAACAAATGTTGTTTTGAATAAGACATCTTGTATGGAAAATATTTTCCCTTTGACTTTCATCAAAAGGTTGTGAAACTTGTCCAAGAAGTCTTCTCACAACTAACAAGTCCCCTTCAAGTGGACATTCGCTCTCTTCCTCACTAGATGCACGAGAATGCAATGAATGTTTAGGAGAATCCGAATCATGCTCACTAACTACAATGCCCTCATGCATGTACATACTTCGTTTGGAAGGACAATTTGCAGCTATATGACCATAACCCATACATTTAGTATTGGAAGTTTTAGTGGGAGACTTAGGTCTAGAAGTAGATGGCTTAGTTTCCTTGGGTTTGAAAGAAGAATCTTTGGAAGGATGTTTAGAAAAAGAATTTTTGTTTCTCCAAGACTTGGAGTAGTATCCATCATTGGAAGCATTTTTAAAAGAGTTTTTCTTAGCAAGTTGGGCTTCCACCTTCATTACAAGATGAACTAAAGAGCCCAATGATGAATACTCTTGTAACTCAACAATGTCTTCAATATCCTTCTTAAGACCACTCACAAACCTAACAATCATAGCTTCCTCACTTTCTTCTAATTCAATTTTAAGTACAAGCGTCTCAAGCTCCTTATAATATTCATCCACATTTAGCGTGCCTTGTTGAAACCGTTGGAGTCTCAACATGAGGTCTTTCCTAAAATGTGGGGACACAAACCTAGCGCGCATATGATCCTTTAAAGAGTTCCAAGAGTCCACGGGAGGACCCTTGTGATAGATAATGTCCTTTACAATTCCATGCCACCATTTCATGGCATAATCACTAAACTCTAGGGTGGCTAGCTTAAGCTTATGCTCATCTTGGATCTCATGGATCTCAAATATTTGTTCACACTTAGCCTCCCAATGTAAATACACATTAGGATCACTAGAGCCATTAAAACAAGGAAGCTTGACCGAAGGAGGCCTAGACTTTGCATCATGAGGCAGAAAAAGAGGTCACTCTCAATGAATAATGTCCTTGCACCAATCTGATCCTGAGGCCTTGGAATCCTCAAATGAAAGATGTCAAAGCAAGCACACCAATCTCAAAGGCAACCACCACAAAACCAATGAAACAATAAAGACAAACAAGAAAAGGTATAAGCAAAGAAAGGTGTACCGTCCCGTATCCGGGCGTTGACTAAGTCAAGGTCAAAGTCAACGACTGGAGAGTCAAAGTCAACGCAAGGAGCCGCCTAGGTGGAAGAGACGCCGAGTGCCAACATCGCCAAGAGGAAGCGTCGCCAAGGCAAGGCGTCGCCTAAGTGAAGGCGTCGCCCAACCAGGGCGTCGCCAGCTCAAACAGTACTAAAGCGAGGCAATCACGGTGTGGTTCCCCGATACCCATGGGTAGGAAAGACCATGGAGGGAGCAACGCCGTGGGAAGGCCCCAAACCCTGGATAACCAAGGAACAATAATAAAAAGGAGAGAAAGGTGGCTTCAAGGCCATAGTGATGACACCAGTGTAGGGCAGCCTGACTCGTGAAGTACCTCTGCCGCCCCAGAGATGCCTTTGGGACAGATACGACTCAAGAGGAAGGTCACGCCCAGGGTAGCCGGGTGCAGAGTACGAGAGGAAGGCAGATACGCTGTCAAAGTAAGTGACTAGATAATTGGGGGCATGAGTTGGCACCCAAAAAGTCACTCCTAGCGCAGTAGCACTCCCAGGCAGGAGGACTCACACGTAGAAACGTCCCCAGATGGGCAGAAGCGCCCCCAGATGGGGTCACGGCGTCGTGAGGCCCTCCACGTGTACGACAGCCATGCCAAAATAGAAACACTCTTTAGTCAGGTGCCAGGTAATTAAAGTCATTCAATACAGTTTCCCTTTCGAGCATTCAGGTACTATAATGGCTCCCAAGCGTTTCAACGTCTTAAATGCACTACGTTTTCTAATTAAATACGCTGATTGAGTGCGTTACATTTGTAATTAAAGGCGCTTTAAGGAGCTTTAAATGCTTGGGTAGTTTAAATAGCGCGGAGGATGTTGGAAACAGGGTTGGAATTTTTGGAAAATTTACCAGAACTCTCTAGTTGCTTGCTCGTGCTTCAAGGTTACGAACAAGGGACTGGGGAATATCTTGGCCTGAAAGAGAGAGAGAACACAGACACACGATACACAGTTATTTTTTACCACCTTTAGAGTGCCATGCGCGGTGCTCAGAGACGGAGGTGAACAATTTTGGTGTTTCTTGCTGGCTGACTTGAGCGTCGGAGTGCAAACGGCCGCTATGGCGCCTCTTTGTCCTCTTTTTTGCAGGAATCCACAGGTAATCAGTGGGAAGGAGTCCCTAGCTGACGGTTGAGGTCGCGCACGAAGACGTCCCGGTCAACCGGACGGAACAAAAGGTAATTGCAAAAGGAAAACAATATGTAAGACAAACTCAAAGAGTAAGGAATGAAAGACAATCAAGAAAATAAAGAACTGAATGAGGAAAGAAGGCACACCAAAAGAGTCCTAGAGAAAAGTACTAGAGTAGATTTAAGAAACAAAAACAGAACTACAAGAAAAAAAATTTGTATGCAAACTGTGCTATGTTTACAGATTTAACTGGAATGATTGAAAGCGAACTGGAATGTGAAAAACTAACCACAGAAACTTCAATGTCTCAACTCAATAATGGCACTGGAACGAACTAAAAACAGTAAGCCAATTGAGAGAAATAAATTTTTCAAAATTGCTGCCCAATTACCGTCTTTTTTTCGGCAGTAATGTACACTTTTCGTATTTTATTTATCATTTTTGGTGTACTTGGAATTTTTGAGTGCTTCTTTTTGCTATGGTTTTGTAACACTTTGAAGAATGTAAATCCAAATTTTCACAAATTTCCAGTGAGCCAATTAATTGCAGTAAATTGAAAACAGTAGCACGTTTGTAAGAAAACAGAGGAGCCTATTTAGGAATGAAAAACAGTATGATGAACTAGCAAAGACATAATGGAAATTGTGTATAGGAACTTGTATAGGTCTAGAATACAAGTATGAACTCAATCTAAAACAGAAAATGCACAAAGGATCAATATCAAACTCAGAAAATTATATGACACTAAAGCAAGAAACAATCAAAAGCAATAAAAGTACTACAAGAAGTAATGACAATTATGGAATAACATGACTAAGACAAAACTTGACATGATTACAAAATTAAAAGACATATCACAAGATATAACAAGAAGTGAAAGGAAGCTTAAGGTCAGCTTATGGAAGGAGAATGCCGTTCCAAAAAGCAACCAAACTCATATGAAGAATGAGTGCCATAAACCTTTTCACAAACACTTTGTGTAACAAAAGAAAACAGCAAGGAAACTCAAAATAAAGCCTAAAACAGAACCTTAAATTGCAAGAAATTAAAGAGCTCTTGAAATAAAGTGCTACACAACTCAACAATTAAACAAGAACACACCTAAACTCTTGATACCACATGATGTGATTCCACTAGCACAATTAGAATGATTCTTGACATTCTTAGGAATCATCTTGAGTTGGTTATGAGATAGACACTTTATCATAGAAATGGATCAAGGTTCTATGAACAAGAACTCACCAAAACTAGTGCCAAAACACAAACTCATATAGAAGTTCCAATTATAGTCAAATTGAACCGAACAAAAAGGCACAAAAGCTAAACAAACTGAATTAGAATGCTGGAAATTAAATTGTACCGAACTAAAAGCTGGAAAAAGAAGAAGAAAGATGAAGAACAACAAGGAATAACAAAGAACCGAAGCAACACAATTAAACTGAAACTGCCGAACCAAAATCAACAAGGAAACAAGGTAAGACAAGGAAATAACAAAAGAAGAAAGGAAGGAGAAGAGAGTGCTCATGAAGATGGATGTATGGTTGGATGATCACGCCACTAGAAGGATGGTTGCTCCTAGATGAGTGTGCTGCCGCCACTTGAGGACACCATGGATCCTTCAAGATAAGACTTGAGAAGAAGGCTCAAAAGCTCTTCAATGATCACTCAAAATTTGAGTATAGTTTCTTTTCTCTAAAATTCCAATATGAATTTTACAAAGGGAGCACCTCTATTTATAGCCTAAGGTGCTGAAATGCAAGCTACACAAATTCAAATTTCCTCCCTAAACATATTCTAGAACCGGCGCCAATTGCAAGGCATGAGGAAGGTGTGACCTCTTCCTTCACTTTGGCACCTCCTATTCTACTCCTACACCTATCTACTAACGCACCCCCCCTCCTAAAGCTCCTAACTAAAGCCTAAAAGATGCTATAACAAAAGAGGTTTCTAATGTTTCCCTCTAAGCACCTTCAACTAAAGAAATTACAAAAAGAGAAAATAAATGTCCCCTAGCTCCTAAAGCTTTGAACATGCTTCTTGTAAGCCTTTGAGGTGAGCTTTGACCTCCATGGGCGTCCTCTATTTGTGCCTCTACCTCTTCTTGATCTTGTTGATTGGCCTCCATGCCCACTTGAGCTTGATCTCCATCACAAAGGGAGTGTGTTTCTTGAAGGGTCAAGATTACTACTTTGGTGGTTTATGTGTTGTAATCTGGTTTCATTACTTAGTGGATTACCTAGTGGTTTTCTGGGGACTGGATGTAGCTCTTGCTTAAGAGTGAACCAGTATAATTTGTTGGTGTATCTCTCTGTTACTCTAAACTCATAAATTATGTTTTAAGCTTTACGTGTATAAACAACCGATTGTTTTGATGAAACAACTGTTTATTTTTTTGTTGCTTTGCTGTTTTATTGCTTATACTCTTGGCTAACTTGATTACTGTTCTGGATTCACGCAAAGAATTTTATTAAACCTTGAAAAGTTTCCGAAAACCTCTCTTAAACAATTCACCCCCCTTCTCGTTTTAAGGCCATATATTCTAACAGATTTGACGTCTCTCCTCGTTAAATTTCTTTCTTTTCTACACTATAGGTCTAACCTTCTCGTCCATAGTGAGCCTATGGCACAGGAAGTCTGGGTCTATCTCGGGTATGTTCGAGGATGACTAGGCAAAAACATTCATATGCCTGGATATTACTCTAACTATCTTGTCTTGTAACTCTCGACTTAGTGACACACCGAGTTTGAACTTCTTAACTTCAATTTCTTTCTCCTAACCACACCAGTAGGTCCAGGTCGCCTTTCGCTAGTGACTTTAGTTTGCATGGTCAAGTCGACTTATAGTCAGACTTGATGATGATCACCCCTCCATCAAGGGAGAACAACTTCATCTTCATGTGCCTCGTTGAGGCCACCGCACCTAACCTGTTCAAGTAGTGCCTTCCGAAAAGAAAATTGTAGGTCGAGACAACATTAACTATTATATACCTGATATTGATCGTGCGGGCTGAGGTGCCATCTGAGAAGGTCGTCCTCAGTTCCACATGCTCGCGCAACTCCACCTGATCTCCCGCAAAGGCAAACAATTAATCGTCATATGGCCTTAATTGGTCAGGTGACAAACGTAAATTATTAAACGTTACCTAAAACATCACATCAGTCGAGCTTCCCTGATCGATGAGAACTTGGTGTACTCTTCCCACGGTGACAATGAATATTACTACTGGATCATCCTCATGTGGGACCATATCTCCCAACTATGCACTCGCAAAACAGAGGTCAAGTTATAAATGTTGGTCTGACCTCCTCACTTCTACTGCCATTACCTCTCTCGTGTACTTTTTACGTTTGGAGGTAAAACATCTCCCTCCCGAGATGGTGTTCAGGTCGCCATGCATTGGTTCTTCATGCCCTTGGTGATGGCAAAGGCCCAAGCCCATGATAGAAGAAGCCCAAGCCCAAGCCCAAATACAAGTTCAAGCTTCAGCTCAAGCCCAACATATAGAAGATCTGGGCCAACTAAGCATCATTGGATGGTTTTCTTTGTAACTACTTTTGAGTATTTTTAGTATAACATAAAGGAGGTGTACATATAGATATAAGATGCTGATAAAAAAAACATATAGATATAAGAGGTGCAAGTGCATAAAGATAACACACACCTTCCATGTGACATAAAAAGAAGGTGTAGGTGTAGATTTAGGAGGTGCCAAAAAAAGAAACCAAGACACACTTCCCTTGTGACTAGGAATTGGCTCCAAATTCAAATGCTTCTCATTTGAATTTCCCTCCACTTTCATTTGAATTTTTAGCCCTCTAAACACTATATATAAGAGGGCTTGGCTCATGTAAATTCAAGATTAATATAATAGTGAATTGCTGCCAAATTTGAGCCAATATCACTACTTGTCAAAAACCTCCCAAGGTTAGACTATTGATCTTCAATTCTCACCTTATCAAAGAGAGATGGCCTCACCACTCTCATTTCATACCTAGCATGCACCTCCAAGGCCAGCACACCTCCTAGGAGGGCCTTGTCCGTAGACTTCCATTAAGCTTCCGCAAAGATCACCAACAATCCTCCAAGCATGAAGGCACTCTTCCATCATTTGGTATCTAGAGCCATGGTCTTCAAGAGATAAGTGCCTTATTTTGTTTTCAATTGTGTGTTCATTTCAATTCCGTGTTGTTCTTCAAGTGTTCTTGGTTGTCTTGCTGTTTTGAGTCTTGATTTTGTTTTAGATGCTGTTTTGGTTCAATACAATCGGTGAAATCATGTTCAAATTGATCTTGAGCTTCTATATTGCAAATTTTATGTATGATTCATTTGTATTGTGGTAAACTGTTTTGTTTTTGTAGGATTTGTGTATTTCTTTGTGATTGAATGAGTGCAAACTGTTTTGGTTCTTGACTCTTTTGATTTTATGAATCTATACATGTTATGTCAAGTCATGTGTTTACAAGAATTGTCATCAAATCCTAGTAGTACTTTTCTTGATTGATTTGGTTTCTTGATTTCTTTTGAGTCCAGTTTTTAATCTGCATTGTGTGATCCTTTGGTGCATTTTTTCTTTTAGATTTGAGTTCATATTTGTGTGTTAGATCCATACAAATTCTTATACATCAATTCCATTGTGTTTTTTAAGTTTCTTCAAACTGTTTTTAATTCCATAATTAGGATTCCTCTTCTTTTAATTCTGTGCTGAATGTTTTTGCTTTTCAAATTAAAATTCGTTGGAGAAAATTTGTGAAATTCTGGATCTAAACAAGTTGATGTGTTAGAAAAAAAAGAAGTAAGTCAAAATTCAAAATAGAAAAGAAATGATAAATCAAATGAAAAAAGTGTGCATTCTGGCGCGAACAGAAACAGTAATTTGGCAACAGTTTTGAAAATTTTATCACAATTAATTGGTGTATTGTTTTGGTGTGATTCTAGCGCCAAACTTTTGCTAATATCTTGAAGTGCTTGTGATTTAAATTTCAAATTCAAATTCAAAATATACAGCTCATCATAAATATTTTAACTCACGCATTTTGTGTCTAAAAAATTCCAGTAGTACTGTTTTGGTTTTATTAATCAATTCTAGTGCCATTCCTTAGGTTCAATTTGTGTGCCACCTTTTGTTGAGTGCCTTATTTTTTTGCTTGTCAAATTTATTCAATACTCTTTCAAGTTGTGTCATATAATTATGTACCGTCCCGTCCCCGGGCGTTGACCAAAGTCAAAGTCAAAGTCAAAGTCAAGGCCAAAGTCAAAAGATTGACCGCATCAGGCGTCGCCAAAACAAGGCGTCACCAAGATAGGGCGTCGCCTAGAGAAGGCGTCACCAAGATAGGGCGTCGCCTAGAGAAGGCGTTGCCAAAACAAGGCGTCGCCAAGATAGGGCGTCGCCTGGAGAGGCGTCGACGGTGTTACTCCCTGATACCCATGGGTAGGAAAGACCATGGAGGGAGTGACACCACGGGGAGGCCTCAGACCTCGACAACTCAGAACAGTGATAAAGAGAAGAGTAAGGTGGCTTCAAGGCCATAGTACTAGCATCAGTAGGGAGTAGCCTGACTCGTGAAGTACCCATGCCACCTCAGGGAGACCCCCTTGGGATAGATACGACTCAAGAGAAGGTCATACCCAGGGGAAACCAGGTGCAGGGTGCGAGAGGAAGGTGGATACACTTCCAAGGCGAGTGACTAGAGGTTGGGGTGCATGAGTTGGCACCCAAAAAGTCACCCCTTGCGCCAGATGCACTCCAAGGAATGAGGACTCACATGATGAAATATCCCTAAGTTGGGTTACGGTGCTGTGAGGCCCTCCACGTAGACTAACGGTCAAGTCAGGAGGACATGTGGCGGGACAAACAGAAACATCAAAGTTTTCCAGATAGTTTGTCAGGTATGCGGTAATTAAGATTATGTCAAAGTAATTAAGTTTACGTTTCGAACGCTTTAAAGCACTTTAAACACCTTAAGCGTTTTGAACGTCTTAAAGGCGCTGAACGTTTTATCCTTAAATGCGCTTTAAGACGCTTTAAATGCTAGAGGCATTTAAAGGGGACTTTAGACGTAGGATAAGGGGATCAGGAGTTTTTGGGAGAACACACAGATACACTCTAGTTGCTTGCTCGCGCACCCACTGTACGCACAGGCAATTAGGGAGAAAAAGCATTAGTTACTCAGTGATTACACCACCTTCAGAGCATTCATTTGTGGTGCTCCGATACGGGGGTGTGTCACTTTGCTGTTTCTCGCCAACTGACTTGATCGTCGGAGTGCAAACAGTCGCGAGGGCGTCCCTTTGTTCACTTCTTTTTCAGGTACACACAGACGGTGCAGAACGAAGGTGCTTTAGCTTGCGGGGATAGGCCACGCGCAAAGACGTCCCTAGTCAACCGGCCAGAACATTTGGTGCCCACCGTGGGGCCGATTCAAAACATCAGTCCCATCACATGTTTCAGTCCGACAGTTCCAAAGAGTTTATCAAAGCCACCGTAAAAACAGGAACATTGGGCCCTATTCGACACTTGGAGTCGAAGCATGAGGGCCACGAGACAAGGTTCAGCGCGCGCTACGAGTGAGGAAATGACCATGCAGCAGGTCATGGACATGGTGCAGGGGCTGCAGGAGGAAATGGCAGAATCAAGGGTGGAGCAAGAACGCATGCAGGCGGATCTCGCGGCCTCTCAGGCGAGAAATGAAAACCTCCATCGCACAAATGAGGAATTGCGCCGTGGTTTGGGCAATAACCAACGGCAACGCAACCCAGATGAGACCGAACGTCTCACCCCACCAAGGGAGTTTTCCACACCATTCTCGCAGGAGATTCTGGAAGCAGTGATCCCCAACACGTTCCACACGCAGATGGTGCTAGTAGGCGGCTCCGATGCCGTAAGATGCAAGCTTTTCATGAGCACCCTGACGGGAATGGCCATGGATTGGTTCATCAGCCTTCCAGATGGCCATATCACCTCCTTCCCGCAGCTGTCGCAGTTATTTAGAGAGCAATACCTAGCGAACAGGGCCCCACCACCCGTTTCGTATGATCTGTTCGACGTAAAACAATATCAAGGTGAGACTTTGAAGGAGTACATCAACCGTTTCGGGGCTCAAGTAGTAAAGGTTGGTACTACGGAAGAACCCATGATCGTGTACGCGTTCTGGAAAGGCGTATGCCCTGGCCCCTTTTGCGAGTCAATCATTCGCAATCGCCCCAGGACCTTCGCGGAAATAAGGCGTCGCGCAGTGGAGCATATCGCCTCTGAAGGAGAGGTGTGTGAGAAACGCACGAGTGTCGCACCCACACGCCCAAGAGCACAGACACGGGCTCAACCCGTCAGGGTCAACGAGACCACAACGGGAAGGAAGAATCAGGAAGGGAGACGCCCCTACGAGGCGAGAAGACCCCAACCCAGGGGTCAAGCGGGAGGAAATCGTCCGGCCAGGGAAAAGGCCAAACCAACAAGATACGACTTCGTGGTGGAGTTGAAGGACCTGATCGCCGTACCCAATATAGCTGAAAGACTGAGGCGACCAGTGAAGTCTGACAAGGTGCTGGGACCTCGCAAGGACTCTTGGTGTGAGTTTCACGAAGCCTTTGGTCACCATATCAACAACTGCTTATCGCTGGGTTACCAGTTAGATGAGTTAGTAAAAAACGGGTTCTTGAAGGACTATCTCGCTGAACCTGCCACGACCGTCGCCCTGCCAGCACCAGCGGAGGATTAAGAGCATGAGATGCCGGTCCATGGCGAATTTCATAATATTTCTGGTGGTTTTTCTGGAGGAGGACCCACCGCATCCCAACGCAAGAAATACGCGAGGGGAGTAAATTCTATTGACGAAAAAATCTCAGGTGACCCGTGGGACTCAGACCTCATGTTCACGAGGGCGGACCTACGAGATGTTGTCCCACACGACAATGACCCCGTGGTCATTTCGGTTGTCACGGCTGGAAGAAAGGTGCACAAGGTTCTAGTCGACCAGGGAAGTTCTGCAGATGTTATGTTCTGGTCGACATTCAACAAGCTTCGGTTGTCTCCCGACCTTTTGAGGCCCTACACCGGATGTTTGTATGGGTTTGCTAACAACCAGGTGGAAGTACGTGGCTACTTGGAGTTGAGGACGACATTCACAGATGGAACGGCCTCACGTACTGAAAGCATCTGGTACTTAGTTGTAAACGCCAATTCAGCTTACAACATCCTGTTGGGCAGACTGGCGTTGAATAGGCTGAGAGCAGTAGCCTCCACGCGCCACATGAAGATGAAGCTGCCAGACCTCAGTGGCAAGGTGATCGTCATCAAGTCAGATCAAGAAGAAACACAAAAATGCTATGAAAACAGTTTGAAAACAAAGAGGGGCGTGTTCATGGTGTTCGAGCGACCCCCGAGTTCGGACACAACAATGGAAGTAGAGCCCTTGAATGAGGCGACGCCTGCGGAGTCAACACCCGTCGAAGCTACACCCGTAGGGACGACGCCTAGAGCAGACGCGCGCACAAAGGAGAGGCATGACGACGCTTCGCCCGTCGAAGAGGCGTCGCCTAGAGAGCACTATAAGGCGACACCCCCAAAGGAAGATAGCAGAGACCAACCAGCGCCCAATGTGGTTGAGACACAGATTGGCGACAAAACGTTCAAGCTGGGGCATTTGTTGAGCCAAGAAGAACTGGACGGCGTGGCGGAGGTGATTTCACGCCACTTACACGCTTTTGCGTGGTTCGCCTCAGACATGTCGGGCATCGACCCCGACTTTTTATGCCACCATCTTAGCATGGACGCCACGGTTCGCCCTGTGCGACAGAGGAGGAGAAAGTTTAACGAAGAGAGGCGCCTCGTGGTAAAGGAAGAAACGCAGAAGTTGTTGAGTGCTGGACACATCCGGGAAATACAATACCCCAAGTGGCTGGCCAACGTCGTTCTGGTAAAGAAAGCAAACGGGAAATGGAGGATGTGTGTGGACTTCACAGATTTGAACAAGGCGTGCCCCAAAGATTCCTATCCACTACCCAGCATCGACGCCCTGGTGGATAGTGCCTCGGGTTACGAAATGCTGAGCTTCTTGGACGCTTTTTCAGGTTACAACCAAATCAAGATGCACCCGAGGGACGAGGGTAAAACAACATTCATGACAGAGACATGTAGCTACTGCTACAAGGTAATGCCGTTTGGGCTAAAGAATGCAGGCGCCACCTACCAAAGGTTAATGGATAAGGTCCTGGCGCCTATGTTAGGCAGGAACGTACAAGCCTACGTGGATGACATGGTGGTAGCTTCCCGCGATAGGAGGCGACATACAACAGATCTGGAAGAATTGTTTGCCACCATCTCAAAGTATCGCCTCAAACTGAACCCAGAGAAGTTTGTCTTTGGGGTTGAGGCAGGAAAGTTTTTAGGCTTCATGCTTACGGAGAGGGGAATTGAGGCAAACCCTGATAAGTGCGCAGCCATCATCGCTATGAGGAGCCCGACATCAGTGAAAGAAGTGCAACAACTGACAGGGCGAATGGCAACATTATCAAGGTTCGTTTCCGCGGGAGGAGAGAAGGGGCACCCCTATTTCCAGTGCCTCAAGAGAAATAGCCGTTTTGCGTGGATTGACCAGTGTGAAGCAGCATTCCTCAAGTTGAAAGAATACTTGGCGACACCACCAGTGCTTTGCAAACCAGTGGCAGGCGTGCCCCTCCGACTGTACTTTGCGGTAACAGAGCGGGCCATCAGTTCTGTGCTGGTCCAGGAGCAGGACCAAGTACAGAGGCCCATCTATTTCGTAAGTAAAGCCTTGCAGGGCCCGGGGACGAGGTACCAGACGCTGGAGAAGGCAGCATTGCCCGTGGTATTCTCGACCAGGAGGCTCCTCCACTACTTTCATAGTTTTACAGTAGTGGTGATGACGAACTTGCCCATCCAAAGGGTACTACAGAAACCTGACGTTGCTGGAAGGATGGTTCGCTGGGCAGTGGAGTTGTCAGAGTTCGATATTCAGTATGAGCCCAGGGGGTCCATCAAAGGGCAGGTGTTTGCAGATTTTGTTGCAGAGCTCTCACCAGAAGGCGTTCAAGAGGCGGAGGCAGGCTCCCAGTGGATGCTCTCAGTGGATGGGTCCTCCAATTAGCAGGGGAGTGGTGCAGGCATAGTCTTGGAGGGACCCAACGGGGTGTTAATTGAGCAAGCCCTACGCTTCGCTTTCAAAGCAAGCAACAATGAGGCTGAATATGAGGCGCTGATCGCTGGAATGCTCTTAGCCAAAGAGACGGGTGCCCAGAGCCTTGTGGTAAAGAGTGATTCACAGTTAATAACAGGACAAGTGACAGGGGAGTTTCATGCAAAGGACCCCTAGATGGCGGCGTACCTAAAGTATGTAGAGATGCTAAGGGGACTTTTGTCGCCTTTGAGCTAGTACATGTCCCAAGAGAGCAGAATGCCAGAGCTGACCTGCTTGCCAAGCTCGCCAGCTCAGGCAAGGGGGGTAGACAGAGAACAGTAATCCAAGAGACGCTCAAAGCTCTGCGGAAATTCGTGGAAGATAACAGGGTGGATGTCCTCCATGTTTGTGCAGCGAGAGGGAGACCGAGGAGCCATCGTTCTTTGACTCAAGATACGATGAAGGCACCTCGCATCAGCACATATGCGGACGCACCCGAAGAAGGAAAGCATGCGCAAGTATGCACTGTGGTCGAGGGGGACACTTGGATGACACCATACAGGCAGTACCTGGCAGACGGGATTCTCCCAGCGGAACCAGAAGAAGGTAAGAAAATTAAGAGGAACGCTGCAAGGTATACCCTAGTAGATGGGATGCTGTTCAGGCACGGGTTCGCACACCCTATCCTGACATGCGTAAGCGGTGACGAGTGCACCAAGATAATGGTTGAACTCCACGAAGGTATTTGTGGGAGCCACGTAGGAGGAAGGTCTTTAGCCTCTAAAGTGATACGTGTCGGCTTCTACTGGTCAACAGTGAAAGAGGATTGCGTGGGGCACGCCCAGCGTTGCAAGCAGTGTCAGAGGCACGCTGATTGGCACAAGGCGCCACCAGAGGAGTTGAGATCCATATATAGTCCATGGCCCTTTCATACGTGGGGAATCGACATCCTAGGCCCATTCCCACTGGCGGTAAGACAGATGAAGTACTTAATCGTCGCCATTGAATATTTCACCAAGTGGATAGAGGCGGAGCCCGTGGCCCAGATTACCGTGCACAAGGTGCAACACTTTGTTTGGAAGAACATCGTGTGTCGCTTCGGTGTGCCTAGGCGGCTGGTGTCCGACAATGGCACCCAGTTTGCAAGCCAACAGCTGAGAAACCTGTGCGTAGAGGTAGGCATCAAGCAGGTGTTCGCATCAGTCGAACACCCCCAGACAAATGGGCAAGTAGAGTCAGCGAATAGAGTTTTGCTGAGAGGACTGAAGAGAAGATTAGAGAAAGCTAAAGGGGCGTGGGCAGAAGAAGTGCCAAGGATTGTATGGGCGTACCATACCACACCCCAATCTGCCACCATGGAGACGCCTTTCAGTCTAGTATATGGGTCAGACGCGATGATCCCAGTCAAGATCCACAAAAGCTCGCCACGTTATCAGAATTTTGTGGCTGAAGAATCCAATGAAGAAAGGCGAGTGAATCTGGACTTACTAGACGAAGCCAGGGAGGAAGCAAGAATAAAGGCTGAGGCAGTAAAGAGAAGAGTTGAGCGACAGTATAGCTCCAAGGTGAAGTCGCGGCAATTCCAGGTTGGTGACTTAGTCATGAGGAAGTCTCACCCATATGAGCTGGAGAATAAGTTGTCTCCCAAATGGACCGGACCTTCAGAGTCACCGAAGCCAAGGGGAATGGTTCATACAGTCTAGAGACTTTGGAAGGAGGTCCCATTCCGCGCAGATGGAATGCGGCCAATTTGAAATTTTATTTCAGTTAAGTTATGTCAGTTGAGAGTAATGAAATACAAGTTGTAAAGGGGACACTCTTTTTCCCTCTCGGGGGTTTTTTAATGAGGTCACCCAAGTAAAAAAGAAGTTCAAGAAAACTTTGTCTCAGTTTTGTCTCCTCCCACTCAAAGTGTAAGACCAAAAGCTAAAGAAGCAAAAGACAAAGACTCAAAGCAGCGTCAGGCGTCGCCAAGATAAGGCATCGCCAAGATGAGGACGTCGCCAAAGTGAGATGTCGCCAAGGTGGAACATCGCCAAAATGAGATGTCGCCAAGGTTGAACATCGTCAAAATGAGATGTCGCCAAGGTGGAACATTGCCAAAATAAAGAGTCGCCAAAGTGAGATGTCGCCAAGGTGGAACATCGCCAAAATGAGATGTCGCCAAGGTGGAACATCGCCAAAATAAAGAGTCGCCAAGGTGAGGTGTCGCCAAACATAGGCACCGCCAAGCAGGGAGCAGACATCAGAATTCGAAGCAAGTAGTAAGAGCACACGCGTGCGCCTAGAGGTCAATATGAGAGGTATGTCCAACATAAGGTGCGATCCGGGAGCTTAGTCCTTGAGCAGGGGTTAAGGGATTCCTTTGGGACGCCCCCTCCTCAGGTATGAATAGCTAACCCCGGTATCAGGCATTTGGTGAGCTAAAATCCGGGAGCTTAGTCCTTGAGCAGGGGTTAAGGGATTCCTTTGGGACGCCCCCTCCTCAAGTATGAATAGCTAGCCCCGGTATCAGATGTGAACAATTTGCTCTGGTGTTTTTAGACACCCTGAGGACGACACGGCGCTTCTGTAGTGGGCCTCTCCTCAGGCATGGGCACCAAGCATGAAGAGATAAGGGACAAGTTGCCTTGGTGTTTGAGACACTCCATGGACGATACGGCGCTGTTGCACAGGCCTCTCCATGGGCGTGGGCACCGAAGCGCGACTTTTGTCCCAAGTGTTAGACACGCTAAGGACACCCAGGGCAGGTCTCTCCTCGAGCGTGAACACACAGCACAGGTGAGATAAGCCTTCCACGCCCTCGAGCGATGTCGAGGCCACAGAAAAATAGATACGTCCTCCCTCGCCCTTGAGCGACGTCGAGGCCAGAGAAGAGACGAAACCCCTCTTTCCATCTTGAGGGGATGGAAAAGCCAGCTGTGCCTTTGGCAGTAAGTACCCGAGAGCTGGAAACAAGTAAGTAGAAAGCCAGTTGAAGGCTTTCATGAGCCCAGAAGGCCAGGGAGAATCGAAGAGTAAGAAAAAGAAGAAGCGTGAAAGCGTGAGATGCCAAAGGCAAGGAAAATACGAGGGCCAAGTGAAGCTCTAAGAGAAAAGATCAGGAGAAGGGGATGCAGACTCAAAAGAAAGGTGAAGAAAGAAGGGCGCGTGCTACCTAAAGGTTTATGATCAAAGCTACGAAGAGGTGTAGGGTGGATAACGCATTCGTTATGGTAAAGAAGGTAGAAACAGATGAAAAGACGAGAGAAGATAAAAGCGTACAGGCGTAAAGACAAAATTCAAAGGGGAGTTAAATAAGCAAGGTAAATTGTCAGAATTATCAACAAGTACAAATGTATGTATAAAACTACAGGGAAAGATTCAAAGAGATGTATAAGTTAAGCATTCTTCATTCCCCAAGGTCGAGGGGCACGACCTTCCCATCGGCGATGTGATTGCCAGGGTCGCAATTGGAAGTATTAACCCCCGGATTCTCACAAGCGACTTGGGCCAGGGCTTCCTTGAACCCCTCTTCGAAGGTGCCGGCCATGTCGTCGATAAGCTTTTTTCTGACCTTCTCCAGCTCCTCGATGGTAGAGTCTCTGGAGGCCACCCGCTTCTCCAGAGCCTCCTTCTCCACCTGGAGCCTGCTGACCTCAGTTTGGAGTTTGTCATGTCCAACTTGGAGAAGGCCAAGTGCCTTGACCTTAGCAGCCAACTCCCCCTTCATTTTCTTCAGCCTCTCCTCCCGTTCGCAACACTGATGTTCCAGGTCCTCCTGATGCTCCTTGGAAGCCTCGGCCATGTCCTCAAGATCTGTTATTTGGACCTGGAGAGACACCGCCTGAACGTAGAGGTCAGCCTGGATTCCCAGGGCCTCATCCAACTTCTTGGCGCTCCAAAACCTCTTTCTTCTCCTTCAGAGCGGCCACTTCTTCCTTCAGGGCTTGAAGGGCACGAGCGTTGGAAGTGGTGTTTTGGGCTTGAGCGCGCTAGTCAAGGGCAATAGCCAATAAGGCTCCCATGTAATAGGGCATTCCTTCTCTCCTGTTCGAGCCCTCTGGCACCAACCCTCCGTTGAAGCCCCTCATCAGTTGCCTGATAGAAGGAGGAATGGCGATGAGCTCTGGAGCAGCAGGGGCAGAGGCAGGAGCAGTGGCAGTTTCAGTTAGCAGTGGCGGCGGTGCAGACTCGGCCCCATTGCCCCTTTCCTCTTGGACTGTTGAAGGTGGTGGAGAAGTAGCGCTAGGGGGATGGTCCTTGAAGGACCCACCGCCCTGGAGGGATGCTGTTGGAGGGGTAGAGGCCCTAGCAGCCCTTCTCCTCTTGAAGACTATCCCACCGCTGTAGTCCTCATCGTCGGAGATAACTTCCAGCACCCTCTTTCCTTTGTCAAGGGGGGCTGGAGCAGGGAAAGAAGCCACAGCCAGTGGAACTGCGGCAATGCGTGGAGGAGAGTTGGGGGATTGAAGTGTTTGGGGACTGGGTGGAGGTGGTGAAGATGGGCCTAGTGGAGTTTTGGTGGTGGTTGGTGTTGGTGAGGTTGATGATAGGGGAAGATGGGGTTCAACAGGGGGGAGTGGTGGATGCGCCAGCCTTCAGAGCACGACCCTTCAAGGCCTTGGCCAGGGCAATCCTTGTCGATGAATCCATTACTGATCTTGCAAACCAAAGAACAGAGGTCAAAACCACCCCAAGTCAAGCACAAGGCATCAGATACACCCGAAAGCACAGGATACCAATCCCACCACTGACGCAGATTCATAGATCAACAATGCACGCAGGTAAATTAATATTAAAGAGGATAATCAAAATGCTTAGCAATAAAGGAAACACGTTGAGCGACAGGCAAACTGTTCAAGCAATTCAAGTATATTCAAACAAGTTCAAGCAGAAGCAACCAAGGGCCAGTACCAAAGTAGGTGGAGAGGCCGTGAGCATTGAACTCATTGGCAATGAGCTTGGCAGTGTCGAAGACCACTCCGAGGCCAGCCAAGGCCTTGCATACCTCCCTGTCAGCAAAGGCAAGCTCATCCAACGCCTTGGGCTTTGTCAGTTTGGGTTTCTCCGTCCAGTATAGGGGAAAGCCCTCTAGTGCAGTGGGGTCGAATTTGGTGGCTCGCACCTTGAAGAACTTTCCCCTCCACCCCTTGAATGAATTTTGGAAGAGGGTGAGGATACTGCGGCTGGCGACGCCAGAGAAGCTTCTCCAGAGACTCTTACCCTGTTTCTTCACTTCGAAGAAATGAAGAAAGACATCCACAGAGAGGAGGATGCCCAGGTACCCGCAGAGAATTTGGCCTTACGAAGGCCCAGCTGTTGGGGTGAAGCTGGGCAGGGGCAATGTTAATCTCAGTCAGCAACTCCCTCTCGAAGGGAGTGAGGGGCAGGCGCAGACCCACTCGCCTGAACACCATTTGGTAGACGAAGAAGAAAGGGCTTCCCCCAGTCGCCCTTTCGTCTACACAAACGGGCTCCCCCGGCCTTGCACGACATACAAAGATGTGGGAGTCGTGGGTCTTGTGAAACTCGTTGAAGTTGTAGAGTGTGGGGTCCCCCCTGTAGGCTTCAACGTCTTCGACAGAGGTTAAGGTAGAACACTCCGCGAGAAGTTCATCAGAGGCCCAGCGGTATTCCTCTTTGTAGTTGGACCTGGGGGGTGGAGGATTAGCAGTAGTCTTGGTTTTTGCCATCGACTCAAGAGCTGAAGAATGAAGAAAAAGAAAGGGTTCAGCGAAAGGGGGTTTGAAGAAGAAAAATGGGGAAAAAAGAGAAACCCTCGACAAACCCTACCCACGTGAGAAAGAGGAGAACGATGGGGGAACAGGAAAACACAAGAACAGTACAACAGAGCAAGAAGATAAACAGTCCCAGGCAGTTCATCCATACATCATAATAATGCAGTAAAGAGGGAGAGTCATCGAGGGGGGAAAAAACCATACCTTTGAGTATTGGAGTGGTTGAAGAGTGGAAGTGAGAAGGATGAAACAGAGATCGCAGAGAGAGAACTCGAGAAGATGAACAGTGTGAGAATGCGAAGAGAGTGAATGAAACAGTGGCTTCGAGCGCGGGGTTGAGTAACTTAAACGTTACGAGGGAGTGCAAAAGGCAACAGATGGTGATCGTTTGATGAGGCCACGTGTCACAGGATTAGGCGCTCACTGGGAGTGCAAGAGGCAAAGGATGGTGACCGCATGATGGGCCACGTGGCGAGAGATTAAGAGTGATCCAAAGCATCACTTTTCCCGCTCAGAGAATGTCCCATCAGCCATTAAAAGGATGTCACGTCAACTGTTTGGGGAATGTCACGTCAGCAAGAATGACACGTCACCAAAGTGCCTCGTGGATGGCGCGGGCGAGGCCTTAGTCTTTTCGCTGAAGACAAGTCATCAGCTCAAGACTGGTGGGCTTGTGTACCGTCCCGTCCCCGGGCATTGACCAAAGTCAAAGTCAACAGATTGATCGCATCAGGCGTCGCCTAGAGAAGGCGTCGCCAAAACAAGGCGTCACCAAGATAGGGCGTCGCCTAGAAAAGGCGTCGCCAAAACAAGGCGTCGCCAAGATAGGGCGTCGCCTGGAGAGGCGTCGACGGTGTTACTCCCTGATACCCATGGGTAGGAAAGACCATGGAGGGAGTCACACCACGGGGAGGCCTCAGACCTCGACAACTCAGAACTGTGATAAAGAGAAGAGTAAGGTGGCTTCAAGGCCATAGTACTAGCGTCAGTAGGGAGTAGCCTGACTCGTGAAGTACCCATGCCACCTCAAGGAGACCCTTGGGATAGATACGACTCAAGAGAAGGTCATACCCAGGGGAAACCAGGTGCAGGGTGCGAGAGGAAGGTGGATACACGTCCAGAGCGAGTGACTAGAGGTTGGGGCGCATGAGTTGGCACCCAAAAAGTCACCCCTTGCGCCAGATGCACTCCAAGGAATGAGGACTCACACGATGAAATATCCCTAAGTTGGGTTACGGTGCTGTGAGGCCCTCCACGTAGACTAACGGTCAAGTCAGGAGGACACGTGGCGGGACAAACAGAAACATCAAAGTTTTCCAGATAGTTTGTCAGGTATGCGGTAATTAAGATTATGTCAAAGTAATTAAGTTTACGTTTTGAACGCTTTAAAGCATTTTAAACACCTTAAGCGTTTTGAACGTCTTAAAGGCGCTGAACGTTTTATCCTTAAATGCGCTTTAAGACGCTTTAAATGCTAGGGGCGTTTAAAGGGGACTTTAGACGTGGGATAAAGGGATCGGGAGTTTTTGGGAGAACACACACAGATACACTCTAGTTGCTTGCTCGCGCACCCACTGTACGCACAGGCAATTAGGGAGAAAAAGCATTAGTTACTCAGTGATTAGACCACCTTCAGAGCATTCATTTGCGGTGCTCTGATACGGGGGTCTGTCACTTTGATGTGTCTCGCCAGCTGACATGATCGTCGGAGTGCAAACAGCCGCGAGGGCGCCCCTTTGTTCACTTGTTTTTCAGGTACACACAGACGGTGCAGAACGAAGGTGCCGTAGGTTGCGGGGATAGGCCACGCGCAAAGACGTCCCTGGTCAACCGGTCGGAACAAATTATATCCTTTGTTGTTGTCCTATTTCAAATTGAATTGTTTCTTTGCTTTAAATTTGTTGACCTCTACTGTTGGTGAAAGTTTTCAAAAGTGGTGCTTGGTTAAGTTTGGAATTAACTTTTGAGGTAAACATTACTACTTAGTTGGTACTGTTTTGAAGATTTAAATTGACTAAACTTGAGAGGTTGAACAAGGGTACTGCAGCAAGTGAGTTTACAAAAATACACAAAAAGTGGGTGCCAATAGAAAGAGTCACAACAAGAAGGAGTACCAAAAGCAAAAGAAGTGCATAGAATAGTTATTCTAAATTTTACTTTTGTAGTCCAATTTCCATTGTATTTCTTTTGAATTGTAATTGCATTCAACTTTGATTAATTAGTGGAATAATTACGCATTAGACGGTGAGTGTGTCTTCAACGGCTTTAAGTGTCTAGAAGCCTCACCTTAGGAAACGCCTAACTTTAAAGTCTTTGTAGTTAGTAATCTTTGATTGTACTTAGTTAATTGCTTTGCTTTGTTACTTTTTTTACCGATCAGGTAATCGGAAGTGATGACGTGGCAGCAAGCGATAATATAGGCGTGTTGAACGGGACACCTGGCTAACAGAAGGGAGGTGCATCGGGAAGTCTGTGTAGTCACCAATCGCTGAGTTGGCGTTCTCCGATCTCTAGTGTGTGTAACCGGCGGTCACCAGGCTTGCGTCATAGTCGCCGTATATGAGTTCTAGGAGATCAGGTGGTTAGAGACCGCCGAAAGGGGCACATCGCCGAAAGATCAGGAAGGCTTGCTTAAGGCTTTCAGGAGATACAAGTACGGAGGACGAGGGAAGGGAACGGTTTCCCAGAACATGCATGATGTGCAAGTAAAGCAGATCGTGATAGCGGCAGGCGAGACCACAGAGAAGGTGTGTATGGTGACACCCCGCACTCGCCACTTAAGGGGTCGCGCTCCAAGGAAGCTGTGCACCAAGTTACTCCTTGCATGGGTAACTTAGTCGAATAGCTTGAAGAGTAGAAGTGACGCTCAAGTGGAGGGGGCTCCAGATGGTGACACGTGTACAGCTGGATACGAGCCACGTGTTCAGAGGTGTAACCGTCAGGAGAGAGAAAGTGCTCAGGTGTATAAGGAACTCTAACAGACTTTTGAGGTACGCGTTTCAGAACACTTCAGTACGCTTTTTAGTACACTGAGATTCACTGCGCACGGTTCCTTGAGTTTTGATATTCTCTCTGAGTTTTTGGTGATTCCGTCACTGACTTGAGCGTCGGAGCGCAATCGGCCGTAGCGGCGCCACTCTGTTTCTTTGTTTTCTTCAGCGTTCCGCGAGGAATTGAGACGTGAAGATCGGAGGCTAACGTGGTGCGAAGCTGATCCAGAAGGAGAAACCTTTGATGTGGCAAGACTCTTGCACTCAGGTCAACCGGCAGGATCACTTTTTTATTATTGTTCAATTGCTTTGCATTTTTTCTTGCATAAAATAGTGTTTTCCATTCTTAATTGTGATCTAAGTAAATTACTTAGAAAAATATTTGTGAAAAGTCTTGAGGGATAGATTTTGGCAAGGTTCTTAAGAGATCCTAGTGATCCACCTCTCTTTATTGGAAAGGTACCTTCATTACTCTCCTTGTCTTTTTTGGGGTAAATTACTTTTAACACAAAACATTAACCATGTCAGCCCATTCTTCTAGATCTAGTGAAAGTGATCTAAATTCCATTTAAAATCTTTTAAAACAATTATCAAAGGACTTTCAATCACTCTCATATAGATGTCTGAAACATGAGAAGAAACTCAAAGAGCTGAAAATGGCTAAAGAAAGGGATGAAAACTCTAGCAAATCTAAAAAGAGTTCACATACATCTAGTTCTAAACATCATGAATCTTTTGGGGAAGAAAGTCTTAGGATAAATGAATATTATCAACCATCCCCTAGGCGAACTAGAAGAGAAAGACAAGAAAAAGAAAGCCTAAAAGAGGTTAGGGTAGATTTACCTCATTTCCATGGAAAAGAAAATGTAGAAGTGTATTTAGATTGGGAGATGAAGGTAGAACAATTATTTACTTGCCATAGAGTAAGTGAGGAGAGAAAGGTACCCCTAGCCACTCTAAGTTTTCAAGGCAATGCTATGTATTGGTGGACAACCCTTGAGAGAGATAGGTGTCTTCATAAGGACCCTCCCATAGAATATTGGAATGATCTTAGGGAAGCCATAAGACACCGTCATATTCCCTCCTACTATAATAGGGAGTTAATGGACAAGCTCCAAAGACTCCAACAAAAGAACATGTGTGTAGAGTGTTGAACAAGATGCTTTGATCTCTCCAAATCCAAAAGGAAAGCTTGAAGACCTTATGTTGAACCTTGTGATGTTCAAGTTTTGAAGAATCCAAATCCTTTGAAGGATGTTGAAGCCTCTGCTTTGCTTGATGTTGCTGTGCTGGTTTAAGCTTTGTTCCGGGGTAGTTTATATGTTGTAATCCACCCTTTGATTAAATCTAAGGCATTAGCATTCTCAATCTTTGTGAAAATAAAATGTTTTTCAAACTAAGTTAAAACAACCGATTGTTATGTCGAAACAACCGATTGTTTATACTTAGGTGTTTTGAGAAAAAAATTGAAAACTGTTTTGAATGGTTGAACTGTTAAAGTACCAAAACAGTCGATTGTTTGTTTTGGGACCATAACAGAAAAACTGTTTTCTGTTTGACTGAGCTTTAAATGATCTAACTGCTTACGCTTCAGTCATTAAATGCTTTGACCAATCTTTTAATGCAATTTAAGAGATTGTTAAGATTTGATAACAAACTACATCTTTGAATATATTCAGAAAAACAGATTTGACAATTAAGAATCTTTTGACAAAGTTTTTCTAAAGAGTTTTTCAAAGTCCTGAGATTGCTAAGAGTTTGTGATTGATCAAGGTGTTGGAATAGGATTCAGCTTGTATTGATTTCACATTGTAATCCTTGTACTCTGTTGAACAATTCATTTTCTGTGTTTGCTGAGATTGGCTGTGTTCTTGAGGTGTTTAAGATCAGTAATCTTAGTGTTGGCCAAGGAGAGTGTGTTTCTTGAGGTGTTCAAGGTTATTCTCTTGGTTGTGGTGTAAGTGATCAAGTGGTGATTGCTTAGTGGATTTCCTCAGGGTTTCTGAGAAGACTGGATGTAGCTCTGGTTTGGAGTGAACCAGTATAAACAACTGTGTACAATCTCTCTATCTCTAACTCTTTAAATTCAGTTTATTTGTTGTTTGTTGGTATAAACAACCGATTGTTTCTACGAAACAACCGATTGTTTTTTCTGGTACTACAGCTTTTGCTTGCTGTTTTGGCTAACTGAATTGCTGAATCAATTGGTTCCTGAGATAAATTCATTCTAGTTTTGAAAAGTTTGCGAAAACCCTCTTTAAACAATTCACCCCCCCTCTAGTTTAAAGCCATCTTTTCTAACACCTTACTGCTGGGTTTGTGTGTGTTGTCTAGTTGTTTGAAACTTGTTAATTCACTCTTTAAGTTGATCCAAGTTCATTTGAATCTTTAACCTTTTGAAAAGATGTGTTTTCTAAAAAGCTGTCAAAATTTCAACAGGTTGTTTTACCTTAGAAGTTTTTGAAAAGCTTGGTTGACTTTGCCGTCAAACCAAAACAATCGATTGTTTCGACAAAACAACCGATTATTTTCCTGCATGTTGAACCAAGTGGTGTTCAAGCTTTGAAGAATCAAAACCCTTTGAAGGATGTTGAAGTGTTGGCTGTGCTTGGTGTTGTTGTGCTGGTTTAGTATAGTTATGGGGTAGTTTGAGTATTGTAATCCACCCCTTGATCGAATCTAAAGCATAAAGCACCTCAATCTTTGTGCAAAAAAAATGTTTTCAAACTAAGTTAAAACAACCGATTGTTTATACTTAGGTGTTTTGAGAAAAAGATTGAAAACTGTTTTTCAAATGGTTGAACTGTTAAGAACCAAAACAACCGATTGATTCGAGGAAACAACCGATTGTTTGCTTTGGGACCATAACAGAAAAACTGTTTTATCTTTGACTAAGTTTTAAATGATTTAACTGCTTACGTTCTAGTCTTTAAATGCTTTGACCAATCTTTTAATGCAAATTAAGAGTTTGTTAAGATTTGATAACAAACTACAACTTTGAATAAATTCAGAAAAAGAGATTTGAGAATTAATCTTTGACAAGTTTTATCTAAGAGTTTTTGAGTTTTTCAAAGAACTGAGATTGCTGAAAGTTTGTGATTGATCAAAGTTTGTGGAATAGGATTCTGCTTGTATTGATTTCAGATTATCTTCTGTAACAAGTGTAATCCTTGTACTCTGTGAAACAAGTATTCGTTTCTGTGTTTGCTAAGATTGGTTGTGTGTTCTTGAGGGGATCAAGATCAGCAATCTTTGTGTTGGTGTGTTGGCCAAGGAGAGTGTGTTTCTTGAGGTGTTCAAGGTCATTCTCTTGGTTGTTGTGTAAGTGATCAAGTTGTGATTGCTTAGTGGATTTCCTCAGGGTTTCTGAGAAGAATGGATGTAGCTCTGGATTTGGAGTGAACCAGTATAAACATCTTTATGCAAATCTCTCTATCCCTAACTCTTTAAATTCAGTTTTATTTGTTATTTGTTGGTATAAACAACCGATTGTATTTGTGAAACAACCGATTGTTTTTCTGGTTGTGCTGATTTTGTTTGCTGTTTTTGGTAAACTGAATTTCTTATCAATAGTTTCCTATGATAAATTCATTCTTGTTTTAAAAGTTTACGAAAATTCTCCTTAAACAATTCACCCCCCCTCTAGTTTAAACCCATCCATTCTAACAATTGGCATCAAGAGCTTGGTTCTTGAAAGTTATTCAAGTTGATCTTAAAAACCTTTTTTAATGACTGATAGACTACCTTTTGGGGAAGGTGCTTCAATTAACAGACCACCTCTGTTTTGTGGTTTGAACTACCAATTTTGGAAAGTAAGAATGAAAATATTTATGGAATCTCTTGACAAAGGAATTTGGGATGCAATTGAAAATGGTCCTTTTCTCCCAAAGTTTGAAAAGGGTGGATATGTCATTGAGAAACCATGGTCTCAATGGACTGATGCAGAAAGCAAAAAGGCCAAATTCGATTGCATTGCCAAAAATATTATAACCTCTGCTTTAAATTCTGATGAATTTTTCAGGGTCTCGCAATGCAAATCATCAAAAGAAATGTGGGACACCTTGGAAGTCACTCATGAAGGAACAAATGAGATGAAAAGAGCTAGAAAGCATGCTCTAATCCAAGAGTATGAGATGTTTAGAATGCTTAAAGGAGAAACAATTGTTGAGGTGTAGAAAAGACTCACGCACATCATCAATCACCTTATGAGCCTTGACAAGACCTTTGATAAAGAAAAGCTGAACATCAAGATCTTGAAATGTCTTTATAGAGCATGGCAACCAAAGGTAACTGCTATTTCCGAATCTAAAGATCTAACATCATTAAGTATTGCTTCTTTCTTTGGAAAGTTTAGGGAACATGAGTTAGAGATGAATAGACTCAATGTTCAAGAGAGTGAAGATAAGCACACAAGGAGCATAGCCTTAAAAGCATCCAAGCACAAAGGAAAACAAGATTCCAGTGATGAGGAACACCTTAGCTTGCTGTCAAGAAAGTTCAGCAAATTCCTAAAGAGAAACTGCAACAAAGACAACAACAAAGATAGGTGTACCGACCAGGTCATCGGGTGCGATGACGTGTCTTGCGCGTGCCCAGGTGGGGCGTGCTCAGTGGAACACGTAGGCTAGAAAAGATGAATGGTTCAGAAGTAAGCATAGTTGCCGGTTACTCTGAATTGGCGTTCTCCGATCTCTAGTGTGCGTAACCGGCAGTCACCAGAGTTACGACGCAGTCGCCGTATGAGAGTGCTAGGAGATCAGGTGGTGAGAGATCGCCGAGGAATTCTAGGAGCTCGGGTGGTGTACACGTCGCCACGAGGAGCACATCGCCGGATCTCCCAGTAAACTCGGTTAAAACTGTTAGAGGCTCAGAAGGGTAATCTCAAGCCTGGGGCGTGAAGGCCGAGTGGGTTGAAGGGAACGAATTGCTCATCAGTGACAGGATTCCCAGAGGGGACATTCGTTGGTGGCAAGGTTTCCTCAGCTAGAGCATGCATGGCGTAGCAGTAAGGAGGATGGCACTTGCGACGAGCGATATCACAGAGATGATGCACTTTGTTGCATCCGATACTCGCCTTGTCGGGTGATGTTTCACAGCGCATTGTGCGCTAGCTTGCTCCTTGAGTGGAGGACTTAGCTGTGTGGCTGGTTACTACACAAGAATGACGTTCAAGTTGCCCCAATCCAGATGACGACACGTGTAGGGTTGGATGTTACCAGTTACTCCAACCTAGATGATGACACGTGTAGGGTTGGGAGCAATGGAATTAGAGGACTTAGCCGCGGGGCTGGTTATCACACAGAAAAGACGCTCAAATTGCTCCAACCCGGATGACAACACGTGTAGGGTTGGATGCTACATAGAAGTGACGCTCGAGTTACCCTCCCCCAGATGATGACACGTGTAGGGCTGGGTACTACCTGCTATCCCAGCCCAGATGGCGACACGTGCAGGGCTGGATGCGTGCCACGTGTCCAAAAGCATAACGGCCTGGAGAGAGAAGAAACCTAGCTATAAAGGTAACCTTAACAGAATTTGTAGAGGTACGTTTTTCATTACGGCTCATTCTGCTAGGGTTGTGTGCTTTTCAGTACGGTCCTACAGAGCATATTTTCTCTCAGTTTTGGGTGTTCTTGTCTCTGACTTGAGCGTCAGAGCGCCACCGGCCGCAGAGGCGCCACTGTGTGTTTTTCAGGTTCTCAAAGAGGCTATCTGTGGGCTGGACTTGGAGGGCACGTGGTGTCAAGCTGGTGAGGAAGATCGTGACGAGGCAACGCTCTTGCGCTAAGTCAACCGGCAGGATCAATAGGTATGGTCAAATGTGGTTTCCTGAAGTATTACTTGCTAGAGAAGCAAGCGGACCAAGCATCAGGGTCTCAACCGGCGAGCAGCGGAGGGCAACAGCACGAGGTGCCTATTCACGGCGAGATCCACACCATAGCTGGCGGATTCTCTGGCGGGGGTTGCACAGCGTCGCAACGAAAGAGGTACGCGAGGTCGATAATGTCAGTGGAAGTCTTTGAGGATCACTCGCCCGACGTGGACATCACGTTCACCAAGGGGGACCTCAGGGACGTGGTGCCTCACGACAACGACCCTATTGTGATCTCGCTTGTCACGGCGGGAAGGACCGTCCACCGGGTGCTGGTCGACCAAGGAAGCTCAGCAGATGTGATGTTTTGGCCAACCTTTGAGAAGTTACAACTGTCCCCTGATCAGCTAAGACCATATGGGGGCTGCTTGTACGGTTTTGCCGGCGACCAAGTGGAGGTGAGGGGGTATATCGAGCTGAGGACAACCTTCACTGACAGCTTGGCCTCACGAACGGAGAAGATCAGGCATCTTGTTGTAAATGCCCCGTCAGCGTACAACATACTGCTGGGGAGGCCAACGCTCAACAGAACAGGAGCTGTGCCTTCGACAAGGCACATGAAGGTCAAGCTGCCGTCTATGGAGGGTATGACCATCACTATTTGCTCCGACCAGAAGGAGGCGAAGAAGTGTTACGAAAACAGCCTCAAGAACAAGAGGTCTGTGTGCCACGTAACCACAACGCCTCCCCCTGGCGTGGAGCCGGAGCGCGAACCCCGGCGAGTTTCGGATGCGGCGTTAGAGGTGGTCGCCGAGGGCGATGTGCCGATGGGGAATGTAGAGGCGAGGTCGGAGAGAAACTGCTCGGAGACCGCCAGAGAAACCGGTATCACGAGGGCGCTGATCGCCAGCGAGAGGAAACCTCAGCCAGTAGAGGAATGGCTCGAGAAGGAGATCAGCGGTAAGGTGTTTAAGTTGGGAAGAACCCTAGATAGCAAGACGCAGGACCAGATCGCCGAGGTAATAAGTACACACTTGGATGCGTTTGCGTGGGCTGCTTCAGATATGCCGGGGATCGACCCCGATTTCTTGTGCCATCGTTTGGCAATGGAGCCCCAAGTCAGGCCCATCCGCCAAAGAAGAAGAAAATTCAATGAGGAGAAGAGACAGGCGATCAAAGAAGAGACGCGGAAACTACTTGCAGCGGGCCACATCAGGGAAATCCAAAATCCAGAATGGCTCGCTAACGTTGTCCTGGTCAAGAAGAGCAGCGGAAAATGGCGGATGTGCGTTGACTTTACAGACTTGAACAAGGCCTGCCCGAAGGACTCTTACCCTTTGCCAAGCATTGACGCCATAGTAGACAGTGCATCAGGGTGCAAGCTGCTCAGTTTTCTGGATGCCTTCTCGGGGTACAACCAAATCAAAATGCACCCCATGGACGAAGAGAAGACCGCCTTCATGACGGAAAGGTCATGTTATTGCTACAAGGTAATGCCCTTCGGGTTGAAGAATGCAGGGGCCACATACCAAAGGCTGATGGACAAGGTGCTCGCGCCCATGCTCGGAAGGAATGTGCAGGCATACGTCGACGACATGGTCGTGACGTCCCTGGAGAAAGACAAGCACGTCACAGACTTGGAAGAGTTGTTCATCACAATAGCCAGGTACAAGCTAAAACTGAATCCTAAAAAGTGCGTTTTTGGTGTAGAAGTAGGGAAATTTCTGGGGTTTCTTCTGTCGGAGAGGGGAATTGAGGCTAACCCGGAGAAGTGCGCCGCCATTTTGGCAATGAGGAGCCCCGCCAATGTGAAGGAGGTGCAGCAACTCACGGGGCGGATGGCCGCCCTGTCTCGATTCGTATCGGCAAGCGGAGAGAAGGGCCACCCATACTTCCAATGTTTGAAGAGGAACAACAGATTTGTTTGGACAAAGGAGTGTGAGGAGGCCTTCGTAAAGCTCAAGGAATATTTGGCGAGCCCTCCAGTTCTGTGCAAGCCCCAAGACATGACACCCCTCAGGCTGTACTTTGCCATAACTGAGAGGGCGATCAGCGCAGTGCTAGTGCAGGATCAGGACCAGACCCAAAGGCCTATATATTTCGTTAGCAAGGTGCTGCAAGGCCCGGAGGTAAGGTACCAGGCCCTAGAAAAGGCAGCATTAGCGGTTGTATTCTCGACGAGGAGATTGCGCCATTACTTCTTGAGCTTCACGGTACTGGTGATGACTGATCTGCCAATCCAGAAGGTTTTGAAGAAGCCCGATGTGGCTGGAAGGATGGTAAAGTGGGCGGTCAAGCTTTCGGAGTTCGACATCAAGTATGAACCCCGGGGATCGATCAAAGGGCAAGTCTTCGCCGATTTCGTGGTCGAGTTGTCCTCCGAGGTGGCACAGAACGCCGAGGGTGACTTTCGCTGGGTACTCTCTGTTGATGGGTCGTCCAACCAGCTGGGCAGCGGGGCTGGGGTCATTTTGGAAGGGCCCAACGAAGTGTTGATAGAGCAGTCATTGAGGTTCGCTTTCAAAGCAAGCAACAACCAAGCAGAGTGTGAGGCTTTGATCGCTGGAATCCTGCTGGCTAAGGAAATGGGGGCGAGAGTGCTGATGGCCAAGAGCGACTCACTGTTGGTCACAGGACAAGTAACTGGCGAGTTCCAAGCCAAGGACCCGCAGATGGCAACCTACTTGGAGTACGTGCAAGAGCTAAGAAGATCTTTCGCTTCATTTGAAGTGGTGCACGTGCCAAGAGAACAGAATGCCCGAGCTGACTTGCTAGCTAAGCTCGCCAGTTTGGGCAAGGGGGGTAGGCAGAGGACTATCATTCAAGAAACTTTGAAAGCACCTCGAGCATTCGTGGCAGACCACCAAGTTCTCCATGTTTGTAGATCAATGGGAAGACCGGCGAGAAGTCATAGATCCCTAACGCAGGAAACTCTGAGGGCGCCGAGGGTCAGAGCGCGCCCAGCGGAAGGGGCAAGATCGATGCAGATTTACGCTGTCCACGAGCCAGACACGTGGATAACGCCTTACCAACGTTATTTAGTGGATGGTGTGCTTCCAGTTGACTCAACTGAGGCCAGAAAAATAAAGAAGAGGTCCAGCAAGTTTACCCTTATTGACGGCGAGCTGTACAGGTTTGGATTCACGCACCCCCTTCTTGTATGTATACACGGAGAGAAGTGCACGAGGATTATGTCTGAGCTCCATGAGGGAATTTGCGGGAGCCACATTGGAGGTCGATCGCTGGCGACAAGGACTATCCGTGCAGGCTATTACTGGCCCACGATGAGAGAAGATTGCAAGAGACACGCCCAGCGTTGCAAGCAATGCCAGTAGCACGCCGATTGGCACAAGGCATCCCCAGAAGAGCTGAAGTCGATTTACAGCCCCTGGCCATTCCATACTTGGGGAATTGACATTCTGGGACCCTTCCCATTGGCGATCAGGCAGATGAAGTACTTGGTAGTGGCGATTGAATACTTCACCAAGTGGATCGAAGCGGAGCCAGTGGCCCAGATCACCGCACACAAGATCGAGAGCTTTGTATGGAAGAACATAGTGTGCCGGTTTGGTGTGCCTAAACGCCTGGTGTCAGACAATGGGACTCAGTTTGCAAGTCACCTCTTGAAAAAGCTGTGCGAAGAGGTGGGGATACAACAGGTGTTTGCATCCGTCGAGCACCCACAGACGAATGGCAAAGTGGAGTCTGCCAATCGGGTGTTGCTGAGAGGTTTAAAGAGAAGATTAGAGAAAGTTAAGGGATCGTGGGCTGAAGAGGTACCCCGCATAGTTTGGGCATACCCCCTTTAGTTTGGTTTATGGATGTGATGCGATGATTCCAGTCGAAATCCAGGAAAGCTCGCCGAGATTCCAGAACTTCGTGGCGGAAGACTCGAACGAAGAAAGAAGAATGAATCTGGATTTGCTGGATGAGGTCAGGGAGGAGGCGAGAGTGAAAGCCGAAGCAGTAAAGAGAAGAGTTGAGCGAAGGTACAACTCTAAGGTAATGTCAAGGCAGTTTAGAAGCGGCGATCTGGTGATGAGGAAGGCCCATCAGTATGAGATGCAGAACAAGTTATCGCCCAAGTGGACTGGACCGTTCAGAATAACCGAGGCGCTCGGGAATGGCGCCTACCGCTTGGAGACGTTAGAAGGAGGGGCGATTCCTCGCACTTGGAACGCCACATATCTCAAGTCGTATTACAGTTAAAGCCTTGTAAGTAAAGACGAATATGAAGAGATTTGAATAGTTTCTGTTAAAATAATTTCAAGGGGGCACTCTTTTTTCCCTAAGGAGGGTTTTTAATGAGGCCACCCAATAAAGAAGAGTTTTTCAAAGTTTAAAGCTTCTATGTTTGCACGCTTATGGCTTCGAGAGTTTTAGAAAAAAGGCCTTATTACTCGTATGTGATCTAGGGCAACAGTAAAGTCATATTGCATGCTTCAAATAGTAAAAGTTTTAAAGTCCCCATCGTTTTTCGGCGATCGGTGGCAATAGTTAAAGTTTTAAAGTCCCCATCGTTTTTCGGCGATCGGTGGCAATAGTTAAGGTTTTAAAGTCCCCATCGTTTTTCGGTGATCGGTGGCAATAGTAAAAGTTTTAAAGTCCCCATCGTTTTTTGGCGATCGGTGGCAATAGTTAAAGTTTTAAAGTCCCCATCGTTTTTCGGCGATCGGTGGCAATAGTTAAGGTTTTAAAGTCCCCATCGTTTTTCGGCGATTGGTGGCAATAGTTAAAGTTTCAAAGTCCCTGTCGTTTTACGGCGATCGGTGGCAGAAGTTAAAAGTTTTAGAGACTTCATCGTCTTTTGGCGATCGGAGGTACCAGTAGTGCAAAAAGCCCTCAGCGCTCTCGTGCATTTTGAGGCAAGAGAAGAAGTCCTCCTCGCCCTTGAGCGAGTGCAGGCGAGAAAGAGTAAAAGACCTTCTCACCGTCGAGCGAGTTCAGGCGAGAAAAAGTCCTCAGTGCATCCAGGGGGGAGGAGATGTAGACCCTGGGCAAGTTGAGGCACTAGATAAAGTCCTTCTCGCCGTCGAGCGAGTTCAGGCAAGATAAAATCCTTCTCGTCTTGAACAAGTTCAGGAATGGCGTGAAGGGTGGAAGAAGATAAAGGATAACTGAGGTAGGTTCGAAGAGAACACCTCACTATCCAGATCATTGTTCTGAAACTCAGGGAGGTAGAGAAGGATCCGAAAGGCGCCTCTACCCCTAGATGAGGGAACAATGATCAAGTTATGCAAAGAAGAAAGATAACGTCGCCAGAACCCTATGGCGTGAAGGTTGAGACAGTGAAGGGGTTGTGCGACGAGTGCCAGATCAGAAGAGTTCCGAGCGATGACAGAAGTAGGGGGCACTTCACTTGGCAGATCAGGTAAACTGTATTTTAATACTAGTTTGAGTCAAAACCTGCTGCCTAGTAAGTGATTTTATGTTAAGGTTTGTTGCCTTAAGTTCACAAGTTTTATTGAACGTCATCGCCGAAGAGTTGATAGTTGCTCAAATTTACTTTGAGTTAACAGTTTGCCAAGTTTGTTATAAGTTTAAACAATTCGTTCGAGTTAAAAGCGGTACGTGGAGGGTTAAGCTCAAGTATTGTTGAGTTCACGCAGTTGAGCAAGTTTCGCCAGTTATGTTAGCTAAATCAGTTGATTGCGCAGCAGATGAGTTAGAAGATTATATATATATATATATATATATATATATATATATATATATATATTTATATATATATATATATATATATATGTATATGGGCATATATGTGCACGTGAGCATCGAACAGTTCGAACAAAATGAAAATTATTATAGAACAAGGTAAACCATAAGAGTCTTCAAGGAGATGAGTCGATCGGGGGCACGATCTTGCCGTCCACCACTTCGTTGTACACTGAGAACTCAGAAAGATCGAGGTCGGGATATTTGCAAGCAAGCTGCTCCAAAGCAACGCTAAAGCCGGAGGTTAGAACCTGGGCAGCCTCGAGCTGAAGCTCGTCGATCTTCGTCTTGAACCCGCTGTTCTCCTCGCGAACTCGAGCTAGCTCAGCGGCAGTTTCACTGAATTCCTTGGAAGCCTTATCCCGATCTTGCTCAACCTTTCCCAAAAGGGTCTCTCTCTCGATTGACCTCTTTTCCAGGTTGGCCATCTTCTGAGCGTCAGTCTTCTTTACCTCCTCCAGCGCGGCAATTTTCTCCCTCAGAGGGACGATCTTGCTCTCCAGCTCGACAGCGTCTTGGAGTTTGTCATGAAGCTTCTTACGCAGCTCTTTGTTATCTTGCCGCACACTCTGGAGCTCGTCCTTGAGGGCGTTTTCAACTCGCCAAAACTCCAAACCTTGCATCATCATATCGCATTTGGTCTTTTCGGCTTCAGCTTTCGCGGTGCTCGCCACCTTCTGGTTGATCCGATTGTCGAGCTCAAACTTCTCCAAGGAGTCTTTGAGCCCTTCCCGACGATTTGGGGAACGCAACCGTCAACCATGGCACTTAGGCGCACAGTGAAGGACTTCAAAGCTTCTTGAAGAGCGGCTGGGAGGCCTGAGCTTGCTAGTGGAGGTGAAGGTTGGTGTTCACCACCGCCCTCGCAAGGTTGAACGGCGGGGGGAGCTTCGAGGCGCGGTGGTGAGGCAGGCGGCTCCTCGGCAGCTTGTGAGGAGGCTTGCGTATCAGCGAGTTGATCAGGAGCAGCCTCAGCAATTGATGCGTTTGAAACAGGAACGCCCCCAGCGGACTCAAATGGAGTGGAGGCGTTGGGAGGGTCCTCGATGAAGTTTGGAACGTCGCTCTCAATTGCTGGGTGCTCGGAAACCGCCACCCTCCTTCTTTTGCAGATTAGCCCATCCTCGGTGCTCTCATCTGCCTCTTCATCAGATACTACCCTGGGGGCTTTCCTTTTGGCCTTCCTAAGAGGTAGCTTTTTGCGTGGGGGGGCTAGAAGAGCAGCAGCAGCGGTGGGGCCAGCTTGTGGGGATTGGCCCTGGGCGGCGGCGATCTCCGCAACAGAGTTCGGGATCGTTTGGAAGCCCGCCGCGAGTTCGTGGGCTCGGGCGATCGCCCTTAGTTCAGCCAGTCTTCCTTTGCCCAACATTGTGTCTGCACAAGGTAAAAGTTAATGAGTATGCCCCAAAGCAAAAACAGAGTGTGCAGGCATATTCATACGGAGATAACATAAGCAAACAGCACAAAGACATAGTGGTAAGAGCCCTAGGTCAGCTTATACACGAAGCGAGAATCTTGGTGCTGGGAAGGGGGCTAACCTATGTACATTTCGAGTTGGTCCTCAAGGAATTCGAAGGAGATTATCTGAGCAGTGGGGAGGGTGATGTTGGCAGAGGCCACATTCTTCCAGAAGAGACAAAGGTCTTTGTCTAGTTCCCCCATGTTGTCGAGACTCCTTGGTCTCCTGAAGTTGTCTTTGGAGTCTTTGTGCCCCTTGTTTACCCAATACAAGGGGAAGCCATCAAGTAGTGAAGGGTCTTGGTTGTTCTGGCACACCTTGACGAACTTCCCCTTCCAGTCTTTGTAGGATTGCTGGAAGATGGAGAGGATTGACCTCCCAGCAATCCCGTTCAGGCTGACCCAGGGGCGATCTCCAGGATTCTTTGCCTCGAACAAAAAGAGGAAGACATCCACCGAAGCTGGTAGCCCCAAGTGCGCGCAAATAATCTGGAATGCCCTCACGAATGCCCAGCTGTTGGGATGGAGCTGGGCAGGGGCGATGTCGAGTTCGGTCAACAACTCCCTCTCGAAGCGAGTGAAAGGAAACCTAAGTTTCACTTTCTTGAACAGCGTGGCGTAGATGAAGCAGAACAACTCACCGTTGCCCCCCTTATCGTCCACGCAAATCGGCTCTCCAGGAGGGCAAGGCAGCACTGTCATTTTGCTGTCGTGCTCCTTGTGAAATGAGAGATCAGATTGATCCCCTTTCCTCAGTCGATGTACCCCCACCTCAGTATTTATCGATGAAGTTTCCCTCAGTAGAATCGGGAAGGCCCAAGGGTAGAGCTTTTTGTAGTCTGGTGGAGGAAGGGAGGCTCCCCCGGCCTGCGGAGGGGTTGCTTGGTTAAGATTGGCATGGGATGAGGCAGGCCTCTCAGCCTGTGAGGAAGGAGCACCAGAGGCTCGTGGGGGGTTCCGTGTTGGTGGAGGGTTTGTCCCAGTGGTAACCCTACGAGTATTTTGAGGAGGGTTTCGCGATGAGGAAGGAGGGTTAGCGGTGGACTTTGTCTGAGCCATTGCAGGAACTGCAAAGGAAAGAAAAGGGAGGAAATGAGGATAGCAAAAGAATGACTCGATCGAAGACGAAGAAGACAGAACGAACGAATGAGAGTTCGCTGGGAAAGACGCTATCAAGAACGAAGCTCTAAGTTACGAGAAAAAAGAGAAACAACCCACAACGTATGCTCCAGGCAGTTAATGGATGATGCAAACCGATTAAAATGCAACAAATATCAGTAGAAGGCGTAAAAGAGTTACCTTTTGACGATCGGATGAGTGTTGAAGGAAGTTGAAGATTGAGGGAGACGTAGGTTTTGTAGTTCGCAGAGAGAGTGTTCAGAATGCTTGAAGACGAAGAACGATAATGAAACAGTGAATAGCGCAAAGGGTTTAAGGGTTTCGAACGTAGTGGGAAGCGCAAACGGCAGTGAACAATGGTCCTCGATGGGTCCACGTGTCGACTGATCGGAGGAGTTGGTGAAATGTCGAGTCAGTGAACAGTCTTAGCGCCAACGCGCAAAGCCACGTAAGCCGCCAGTTTTAAACCTCTTTAGTCTCCTCGCTAAACAAGTCACAGCTCGAGACTGGGGGGCTTGTGTACCGACCAAGGCATCGGGTGCGATGACGTGTCTTGCGCGTGCCCAAGTGGGGCGTGCTCAGTGGAACACGTAGGCTAGAAAAGATGAATGGTTCAGAAATGAGCATAGTCGTCGGTTACTCTGAATTGGCGTTCTTCGATCTCTAGTGTGCGTAACCGGCGGTCACTAGAGTTACGACGCAGTCACTGTATGAGAGTGCTAGGAGATCAGGTGGTGAGAGATCGCCGAGGAATGCTAGGAGCTCGGGTGGTTTACACATCGTCGGATCTCCCAGTAAACTCGGTTAAAACTGTTAGAGGCTCAGAAGGGTAATCTCAAGCGTGTAAGTTCAGTAAGATGACTGTTGCGCCAGCCTGGGGCCTGAAGGCTGATTGGGTTGAAGGGAACGAATTTCTCATCAGCGACAGGATTCCCAGAGGGGACATTCGTTGGTGGCAAGGTTTCCTCAGCTAGAGCATGCATGGCGTAGCAGTAAGGAAGGTGGCACTTGCGACGAGCGATATCACAGAGATGATGCACTTTGTTGTATCCGATACTCGCCTTGTCGGGTGATGTTTCACAGCGCATTGTGCGCTAGCTTGCTCCTTGAGTGGAGAACTTAGCTGTGTGGCTGGTTACTACACAAGAATGACGTTCAAGTTGCCCCAATCCAGATGACGACACGTGTAGGGTTGGATGTTACCAGTTACTCCAACCTAGATGATGACACGTGTAGGGTTGGGAGCAATGGAGAAATGACGCTCAAGTTGCCTTGGCTCAGATGACGACACGTGCAGGGCTGGATGCGAGCCACGCGTCCGAAAGCATAACGGCCTAGAGAGACAAGAAACCTAGCTATAAAGATAACCTTAACAGAATTTGCAGAGGTACGTTTTTCATTACGGCTGATACTGCTAGGGTTGTGTACCTAAAGTACGGTCCTACAGAGCATATTTTCTCTTAGTTTTTGGGTGTTCTTGTCACTGACTTGAGCGTCGGAGCGCCACCGGCCGCAGAGGCGCCACTGTGTGTTTTTCAGGTTCTCAGAGAGGCTATCTGTGGGGTGGACTTGGAGGGCACGTGGTGTCAAGCTGGTGAGGAAGATCGTGACGAGGCAACGCTCTTGCGCTAAGTCAACCGGCAAGATCAATAGGTATGGAAACAAGAAATCCAATGATTTTAATTCAAATAACTATTCTTGTTTTGGTTGTGGTGAGCAAGGTCTTATAAAGGCAGATTGTCCAAACAAAAGCAAGGAGAAAAAACCCAATTATAAGGAAAAGAAAGGCAAGACTGACAAAAAGGGCCTACATAGCTTGGGATGAAAATGAGATATCATCATAAAGTTCTTCATCAAGTGAAGATGAGAAAGCAAACATCTGCTTGGTTGTTGAAAATGATGATGAATCTTGCAGCTCAAGTGAGGTAAGTTCATGTGCTTCCTTAAATGAACAAAATTACAGTGAATTACTTGAAGCTTTTCAAGAAACACATGATGAAGCTAATAGATTGGTTCTTTCAAACAACCGATTTAAAGATCTTAACAGTTGGCTTGAAAAGAGAGTTAAATCACTTGAAGAAGATCTGGAAAAAGAATTGTGAAAATGCTTCTTGCAAGTGTGACACTCTCATTTGTGAAAATTGTGAAAATCTTGAGAAAAAGGTTCACTATCTTGTTGAGACTGTGGACAAGCTTTCAAAAGGGAAATCTAACTTTGAGAATGTCTTGGCATCTCAAAGATGTGTTTTTGGAAAGGCTGGTTTAGGCTTTATTCCACAAAACAAGCAAGATAGGTTTTCAAAAAGTTTTTCAAGAAAGTCAGAAAAACAACCGATTGTTAAGACGAAACAATCGGTTATTACATGCTTTTACTGCATGAAGAGAGGCCACTCTGTTAGGTTCTGCAAAATAAGGAAATATTCTATTCCAAGAGGTTTTATGAAGTGGATTCCTAAGGGATGTGAAGTTTCTAACTACAAAGAAAAGTCAAAAGGACCCAAATTTGTAGGGGGACCAAATCTTGTTGCTTGAAATCTTTTATGCAGGAAATCTAAAGAAAATGGAGGGACTGAGTCATCTGATCAAGTTCTTGAAGAAAAAGACAGTCATTGAAGCTGAATCAATGCTATGCAAAAGACCTCAACAATGAAAAGAGGCTTCTTGATCATAAAGCACATGGCTCATGGAAGAATTAACATAAGGATAAGACTTTCCTTTATTTGTTCTTAATTTCTGTTTTAAAGTTCTTTCTCATGGTTAAAAATGTTTTAATTATGCTTAATGTTATCTTCTTTGAACTCTTTCTGCTCATGGTTAAAATTCAAAAACAATTTTAACTGCTGCAAAAAAACAACCGATTGTTTTGGGTCTGACAGCACTATGAAGAAATTGTTTTAATTGCTATTTTGAATTTCTATCTGTTGCAGATCAATTCAAAGAGAGAATCTTGGTGAAAGTATCTGTGTTGAAAGTTGATCACGTTCAGAAAGGAGTTACAACTGTCATAAAGGAAAATATTCCAAAAAATCTTGGGAATTCAAGATCCTTAATGACTAGTCAAAGATCACATGTGAAGACCATGTGATTTTCAGCTTTTTCTTACGTTTACTGTGCAGAGCAGAGTCAAGTCCTCTCTCTCTGAAATATCAGGTACCCACTAAATAAAATTGAATGCTAATTGATTCTTTTTCTGCTATAAAATCTGGTGCAGTTGATCTCTTCCACAAGAACAACCAATTGCAACCTCTCTTGCAACATCTCTTGCAAAAATCTGTGAAGAGAGCTCCTCTCTGTTTTCTTCTCTGCCATCATGGAATCAACTCCTCCCACCTCAAAGAGAGTCAAAACCAGGGCTGTAAGGTCTGGAGGAAGACTAGAAGGCTGGTTTTCTGGAGACAATGATCTTATTGAGAAATATAGGTATGGAACAAGTATCAAAAAGATAAACAACCCCAAGGTTGTATGCTTTGATTGGCTGAAAAGTCAAAAGCTTGATAATGTGAGAAGGCTGCTCAAGGATCAATCTCTCAGAAAGCTCCCGGAGATGAAGGGAAACATATATCCAGATTTAGTGAGGGTGTTCTACACAAACCTAAAGTTTGAGGGAAACAATCTAGTTTCTCATGTGAAAGGTGTAGAAATGGAGATAACTCATGAAGTATTGACTGTTGTTGCTGGTCTCAAGTTCTCTAGTCTTAGAATCAACAAGGGAAACCTTGGAGTAGTGGAGGATTTTAACAAAATCCAATACTACAAGAGTTGCTTGAAGAATCAACATGCTCAAGTAAGAACATGCTCGGTTGGAGGTCTAAAGCTTGATGAGAGATTTCTTGCTCTCGTTATGACTTGGATTCTAACTCCAAGGGGGAGTAATCATTCTGTTCTTACTGAAGAAGATCTGGTATATATCTTCTGCATCATGAAGAAAATCAAAATCAATTAGATTCACATCATCAAAGAGCACATGCAAAAAGCCATGAGGTTAAGTGATTATCATTATCCATATGTTGTTTTGGTATCTAAATTTCTACTCTATTTTGAAGTGAACCTTGAAGATGAAACATTTGAGTTGGTCAAGTCAACTCAAGAGTTGAACAATGGATCACTCAGCAAAATGGGTTTTACCAAAGTAGGTGGAAAATGGATAAGCAAGGATGGCGATCTTGGTGCCTCATCTAGTGGTGCTGCTGATCTTGAACAAGATGAACCTGCTGATATGGATGTTCAACATGAAGATCCACCTGAAGATTATCAAGATGCTGGACCTAGTGCTGGTGCTGGAAATCAAGAAGAAAAGATGCAAACCATGTCTCCTTTTGAAAGACTCATGGTGAATAGGCTTGATAGCTTTGCTGAAAATCAAAGGAGCCTTCATGGTCTCTGTGTTAGTAATTTCCAGAGGATTGACACCAGGTTTGACAACATGGATGCGCGATTCATGACTCTAGATGAACAGATTGAGGCTGTCCATAACCAAATCTTTGATCTTCAGTTTGCTGATGAGGAAGAATGAAGGAAAAACAACAGATTGGTGTATCGAAACAATTGATTGTTTTTTTGGTGGTTATATCTGGTTTTTTAAATTTTTTTCTTTCTGCTGTTGCTGCTTTAATTCTAATGTAATCAAAACAATATCTTGTTTTATCTCTTCTCTTTGTCTATTTTGTGAAAACAAATAGGGGGAGATATATGCTGTGTTTAAGTTTTTGTGTTTAAATTTCTTTTTTTAGTTGTTAAAACAGTTTTTGGGATAAGTAATATTTTCTGATATTTAGCTCTGAAGTTTATTAATGTTTATTTGTGCTAACCAAATATCAGAAGTTCTATGCTTTGTTCAAAACTGTATCTTGCAGGAAATGCTTCAGATTCAATCAGGTACAACACAAACATCACGGATTTGTCTTCATCAAATAGGGGGAGATTGTTGAACCAAGTGGTGTTCAAGCTTGGAAGAATCAAAACCCTTTGAAGGATGTTGAAGCCTTGGCTGTGCTTGGTGTTGCTGTGCTGGTTTAGTATAGTTCTGGGGTAGTTTGAGTTTTGTAATCCACCCCTTGATCGAATTTAAAGCATAAATGATGGAGATCAAGCTCAAGAAGACATGGAGGCCAATCAACAAGATCAAGAAGAGGTGGAGGCACAAATGGAGGATGCCCATGGAGGTCAAAGTCCACCTCAAAGGATTACAAGAAGCATGTTCAAAGCTTTGGGAGTTAGAGGACATTTATTTTCTCTTTTTGTAATTTCTTTAGTTGAAGGTGCTTAGAGGAAAACATTAGAAACCTCTTTTGTTTTAGCATCTTTTAGGCTTTAGTTAGGAGCTTTAGGAGGGGGGTGTATTAGTAGATAGGTGTAGGTGTAGTTTTTGGGAGGTGTCATAGTAGAAAAAGGTCACACCTCCCATATGACTTGTTTTTGGTGGGAATTTCAAATGAGTTTATTTGAAATTTCCCACCTATTTTTTCAGCACCTTAGGCTATAAATAGAGGTGCTTCCTTTGTAAAATTCAGATCGGAATTAATCTAAGAAAACTCTACTCCAATTTTGAGTGAACTTTGGAGAGCTTTGAGCCTTCTTCTCAAGTCTTATCTTGATGGATCATTGGAGTCCTCAAGTGGCGGCATCACTCTCATCTAGGAGCATTCCACACTTCTAGTGGCGAGATCATCCAACATTCTTCCATCTTCATGAGCACTCTCTTCTCCTTCCTTTCTTCTCTTTCTATTGTTTTTGTTAGCTTGTGTTCTTGAGTTTTGGTTTGGTGTTCTTGCTGTTTTTTTATGAGTTTTGGTTCGGCAGTTTTATATTTCAGTCCATTCATCTTGTTCCTTTGCTTTTCTTACTCTTTTGTTCGGTTCAATTTGACTAAAATTGGTTCATCCAAATGAGTTTGGGATTTGGTACTAGTTTTTGGTGAGTTCTTGTCTTAGAACAGTGATCCAACTCTAAGAAAAGTGCCTCTATAATGTCCAACTCAAGGTGATTCCTAAGAAGGTCAAGAACCTTTCTCTATATGGCTATTGGAATCACATCATGTGGTATCATGAGTCTTAGATTTTTCTTGCTTAATTGTTGAGTTGTGTGCACTTTAATTTCAAGAGCTCTTTAATTTTCTTGGAATTTAAGTTTCTGTTTTAGAATTTTAATTGAGTATTCTTGCTGTTTTTCTTTTACACCAAGTGCTTGTGAAAAGGTTTATGGCACTCATAATTCTTATGAGTATGGTTGCTCTTTTGGAATGGCATTATCCTTCCTAGAGTTTACCTTAAGCTTCCTTTCACTTGTTGATACATCTTGTGATATGTCTTTTAATTTTGTAATCATGTCAAGTTTTGTCTTAGTCATGTTATTCCATAATTGTCATTACTTCTAGTAGTACTTTTATTGTTTTTGATTGTTTCTTGCTTTAGTGTCATATAATTTTCTGAATTCATGTTGATCCTTTGTGCATTTTCTTTTTAGAATTGAGTTCATACTTGTATTCTAGACCTATACAAGTTCCAATACATCATTTTCTATTATGTCTTTGCTAGTTCATCATCCTGTTTTTTATTCCTATTAGGATTCCTCTGTTTCTGAAAAAAGTGCTTACTGTTTTTCCTTATTGCAATTGATTTACTTACTGGAAAATTCTGAAATTCTGGATTTGAGATATTCAAAGTGTTATAAAAGAATAGAAAAAAGAATCATTCAAAAATACGAAGTACACAAAAAATGATAAATAAAATAAAAAAAGTGTACAATTCTGCCGAAAAAATATACGGTAATCTGGCAGCGATTTTGAAAAATTTATTTCTCTCAATTGGCTTACTGTTTTTAATTGATTCCAGTGCCATTATTGAGTTAACATCTTGAAGTTTCTGTGGTTTAAATTTCATAATCCAGTTCGCTCTACATCATTCCAGTTAAATCAGTGAATATCGAGCACAGTTTGCCTTTTAAAAAAATAAAATTTCCAGTAGCTAATTTTTTTGTTTTCTTCATCTACTCTAGAACTTTTCCTTAAGTATTCTTTTGTGTGCCTACTTTTCTCATTGAGTTCTTTATTTTCTTGATTGTCTTTCATTCTTACTCTTTGAGTTTGTCTCACATATAGTTTTCCTTTTGCAATTACCTTTCTTTGCTTATACCTTTTCTTGTTTGTCTTTATTGTTTCATTGGTTTTGTGGTGGTTGCTTTTGAGATTGGTGTGCTTGCTTTGACATCTTTCATTTGAGGATTCCAAGGCGTCAAGATCAGATTGGTGCAAGAACATTATTTCTTTGAGAGTGACCTCTTTTTCTACCTCATTTCACTTCAGCAGTTTCAATTGCAAAGCTCACTGTTTTTGCTAATTTTTTAACTTGTTTGTTGTTTTGTGTGTTTGCTGTTTTTAATTACAAATGGCTGTATTTTCAAGTGATGCATCCTACAAGCAGAATTCTCCTTCCAAAGCTTCAATTCTTGGTGAATTACATGAAGCTCAAAGAACAATTAGACGGTTGGAGGAGAAAATGCAAAAGATGGAGGTCCAACAAGCTAGACCATCTCCTTCTATCCATGATGGACATCATTCTCATAGACCATCTTCAAGAGCTTCTTCAAATGATGTTGGCCGTGAAGATGAGCATAGGAGAAGGAGACCTCCACCCCAAGTCCATGGACAAAGACATCATCACCAAGGGGAAAGAATTCACTACGGCAATGGCTTCTATCATGATGCAAAGTCCAAGCTTGCTTCGGTCAAGTTACCTTGTTTTAATGGTTCTAGTGATCCAAATGTATATTTAGATTGGGAGGCTAAGTGTGAACAAATTTTTTAGATCCATGAGATCCAAGATGAGCATAAGCTCAAGCTAGCCACCCTAGAGTTTAGTGATTATGCCATGAAATGGTGGCATGGAATTGTAAAGGACATTATCTATCACAAGGGTCCTCCCGTGGACTCTTGGAACTCTTTAAAGGATCACATGCGCGCTAGGTTTGTGCCCCCACATTTTAGGAAAGACCTCATGTTGAGACTCCAACGGTTTCAACAAGGCACGCTAAATGTGGATGAATATTATAAGGAGCTTGAGACGCTTGTGCTTAAAATTGAATTAGAAGAAAGTGAAGAAGCCATGGTTGCTAGGTTTGTGAGTGGTCTTAGGAAGGATATTCAAGACATTGTTAAGTTACAAGAGTATTCATCATTGGGCTCTTTAGTTCATCTTGCAATGAAGGTGGAAGCCCAACTTGCAAAGAAAAACTCTTTTAAAAATGCTTCCAATGATGGATACTACTCCAAGTCTTGGAGAAACAAAACTTCTTTTTCTAAACATCCTTCCAAAGATTCTTCTTTCAAACCCAAGGAATCTAAGCCATCAACTTCTAGACCAAAGTCTCCCACTAGAACATCTAATACTAAATGCTTTAAATGTATGGGTTATGGCCATATTGCTGCAAATTGTCCTTCCAAACGAAGTATGTACATGCATGAGGGAATTGTAGTTAGTGAGCATGATTCGGATTCTCCTAAGCATTCATTGCATTCTCATGCATCTAGTGAGGAAGAGAGTGAATGTCCACTTGAAGGGGACTTGTTAGTTGTGAGAAGACTTCTTGGACAAGTTTCACAACCTTTTGATGAAAGTCAAAGGGAAAATATTTTCCATACAAGATGTCTTATTCAAAACAACATTTGTTCCTTGATAGAGGATGGGGGTAGTTGTGCAAATGTGGCTAGTACAAGAGTAGTAGATAAGCTTGGATTGCCTACTATCTCTCATACAAAGCCCTACAAATTACAATGGCTTAGTGAAGTAGGAGAAATAATTGTTAATAAACAAGTCCTCATCCATTTCTCCATTGGAAAATACAAAGATGAGGTATTATGTGATGTTGTGCCCATGGAAGCTACTCATGTTCTTTTGGGAAGGCCTTGGCAATTTGATAGAAAAGTTTTACATGATGGCTTTACCAACAAACTATCTTTTTAATTCCATGGTCACAAGGTTACTTTAAAATCTCTCTCTCCAAGAGAAGTCCATGAGGACCAAGTTATCATGAAGAAAAAGAGGGAGAGTGAAAAAGATAAGAGTTCTAAGCCTACACTCCTTGTGTCTAGGCGTGAAATTGAAAGGGAAATAGTGGCTCATCATCCTCTTTTTTTAGCCATCCCTAGAACTCTTAGAGTAGAATCACTTGTTGATAGTTCTCATTGCTTGGAAAATTTGGTAGAAGAGTTCCAAGATGTGTTTCAAGATCCTCCAAATGGACTTCCACCTTTGAGAGGGATTGAGCACCAAATTGATTTGATACCGGGCTCTTCTTTACCAAATCGTCCAGCATATAGGACCAATCCAAGTGAAACCAAGGAAATTCGCCAACAAGTTGAGGCTTTGATTGAGAAAGGGTGGGTGCAAGATAGCATGAGTCCTTGTGCTATGCCTATCATCTTAGTGCCAAAAAAGGATGGCACAAGGCGAATGTGTTCGGATTGTAGGGCCATAAATAACATAACCATTAAGTATAGGCATCCCATACCTAGACTAGATGATTTGTTGGATGAATTACATGGTTCTAAAATCTTTTCAAAGATTGATCTTAAAAGCGGTTACAATCAAATCCGTATCAAACCAGGTGATGAATGGAAGACGGCTTTTAAGACCAACTTTGGTTTATATGAGTGGTTAGTTATGCCTTTTGGTTTAACTAATGCACCAAGTACCTTCATGCGCCTCATGCATCATGTTCTTAGACCTTTCATTGGTAAGTTTGTTGTGGTTTACTTTGATGGCATTCTCATTTATAGCTTATCTTTGAATGACCATAGGTTGCATGTTAGGCAAGTTTTGGAAACCCTTAGGAAGGAACATTTGTATGCTAACCTTGCTAAATGTATGTTTGCTCTTGATCATATAGAATTCCTAGGGTTTGTTGTGAGTTGTAAAGGGGTCCATGAGGACAAAACAAAGGTGGTGGCCATTCAAAATTGGCCTACACCGAAATCTTTGAATGAGGTCCGAAGTTTTCATGGGCTTGCTTCTTTCTATAGAAGATTTGTCCCAAACTTTGGTACCATTGCCGCACCACTCAATGACATAGTGAAAAAGGATGTGGTCTTTCATTGGGGAGAAGCACAACAAAATGCTTTTGATACTTTGAAAGAAAAATTGAATAATGCTCCCATCTTGGCCCTTCCTAATTTCACTAAGACATTTGAGATTGAGTGTGATGCTTCAAGCATAGGTATTGGGGCTGTTCTCCTTCAAGAGGGCCACCCCATAGCCTATTTTAGTGAGAAATTGAAGGGAAGTCATCTCAACTATTCCACTTATGATAAGGAATTATATGCACTTGTTAGGGCTTTGTTTACTTGGCAACACTATCTTTTTCCCAAAGAGTTTGTGATACATAGTGATCATGAATCTCTTAAATATTTGAAAACCCAAAACAAACTTAACAAGAGGCATGCTAAGTGGGTGGAATTCATTGAGCAATTTCCTTATGTGATCAAACACAAGCAAGGCAAAATAAATATTGTGGCGGATGCTCTTTCTAGAAGATACACCTTGCTAAATCTTTTAACCTCTCAATATCTTGGTTTTGATCACATTAAGGAACTTTATCATGATGACCTTGATTTTTCTCCCATCTATCAAGAGTGTCTTAAAGGAGGACACAAAGACATTTTTATTCAAGATGGCTTTCTTTTTAAAGGAAAACGTCTTTGTGTTCCCCAAAGCTCTATTAGATTATCTCTTGTTAGAGAAGCTCATGAGGGGGGTTTAATGGGACATTTTGGGGTTGCTAAAACTTTGGATGTGTTGCATGAACATTTCTTTTGGCCACATATGCATAAACATGTTCATAGTTTGTGTGATAAATGCATAGCTTGCCGCAAAGCTAAGTCTAAAATGCATCCCCATGGTCTTTATACTCCTCTTCCTATCCCTTCAATGCCTTGGGTAGATATATCTATGGATTTCATCTTAGGCTTACCCAAGACATCAAAAGGAAAGGACTCCATTTTTGTGGTAGTGGATCGTTTTTTAAAGATGGCTCACTTTATTCCTTGCCACAAAGTGGATGATGCATACCACATTGCAAACCTCTTCTTTAGAGAAGTGGTTCGCTTGCATGGGATTCCTAGGTCTATAGTGTCCGATAGAGATCCTAAGTTCTTGAGTCACTTTTGGAAGACCTTGTGGGGCAAGCTTGGAACTAAGCTTTTATTTTCTACCACTTGCCACCCACAAACTGATGGTCAAACCGAGGTGGTGAATAGAACTTTGGGACAACTATTGAGATGCTTTATTTCGGGGAATCCTAGAGTGTGGGAGAATTTACTACCTGTACCGCCCTGGTGGTCGGGTGCGATGACGTGGCATCCTGCTACAGTATAGGCGTGTTGACAAGGCGCCGGGTTGACAGTTGGGAAGGAAGTCGGGAGGCACGTGTAGTCGCCGATAGTTAAGTTGGCGTGTTCTGATCTCCAGCTTACCAGAATAGGCGATCGCCAGGTTGGGGACGAAGTCGCCAGATGCAGACTCAGGCGACTAGGCAGTCGGAGATCGCCAGGAACAAGCACATCGCCGAAGTTAAAGGAGAAGCAGATTATGAAGGCGAGACTACAGGGAAGGTGTATGAAGGCCCTCCCTCGCCAGTTTCAGTAGAGATCGCACTCCTGAGTTAGCTATGCACTGGGCAGTACCATGCATAGGTAACTTAGCCAAAATGAGAGTAGAAGCAGCG